>NC_143043.1:5743364-5860864 GCF_057628025.1 Oncorhynchus mykiss | reverse complement strand
TGTGTCATTTCTCATTAGCGATCACCAGTTGACAGGCAACTGAAACATTCTACTTGGCAGATTATTATTATTTTTTTTTATCTCTCAAAGTTCATTTTGAGTAAGAGCTTCGTTAAGATATGGTATTGTTCCCTTTTAATTAAGAGAACCTCCACATAATGATTTAGTCACAGTGGTCTGATATGCATATATGTTAATTAGGCCTGCTGGACGTTAAGCGGGAGGATGGTGTTCAGGTTTTGATTCCTGTATTGTCCTCAACTGGTTTATATTCACATCCACTATAGGCTTAGTTGGGCTTTGTATGGACGTGTCCCAAATGGCACCCTATTCCCTGTGTATGGGCACTGGTCAAAGGTTGTGTTCTGCATAGGGAATAGAGTTTCTTTTGGGCCGTACCCTAATTTTTTCCTCCCCCTATGGAATTCAAACTTTGTTTTTTACATATCTAGAACAGGCTTTCTCTACTCTTACCATAGTCTAAACAATAGGTCAACAATATAAAATAAACAGCTGAGAAGTAAAGTTGGAGGGAGATGACTGTGTTCACATGATACTGCTTTTTACAATGCTTGTTTTTGAGCATCATAAGTCGTATCATTTGTATATTGTAATGTGGAACAAACTGACATCAGCTCATTATGAGATTAAACATTATACGAACAAAAACATTCTAAGGATCCGCATGTCACGGCCGTCTTCCTGGAAGGAATAAGTGGACCAAAGTGCAGCGTGGCGAGCGTTATTTTCCTCTCTTTTTTTGTGGAATGATGCCAACAAAACAAGATACAAACTGAACAACCATGACGCTTACAGGGCTAAGTGCCACTAACAAAGTGAACCACCCACACTGAAGGCAGGGAAAAAAGAGCTACCTAAGTATGATTCCCAATCAGAGACAACGATAGACAGCTGTCCCTGATTGAGAACCATACCCGGCCAAAACATAGAAACATAGAAAACAAAACATAGAATGCCCACTCCACATCACACCCTGACCTAACCAAATAGAGAAATAAAATGGTTAGGTCAGGACGTGACAGCGCAGCCATCACTAGCACATTCGAGGCTGCTGTACTATATACAGTACATAGACTTGAAATCACTGGCCACAGTAATAAATGGAACACTAGTCACTTTAATAATGTTTACATATTTTGCATTACACATCTCATTTGCATATAATGTATTCTATTCTATTCTACTATATGGTAGTCTATGCCACTCTGACATTGCTCATCTATATATTTATATATTCTTAATTACATTCCTTTACTTAGATTTGTGTGTAATGGGTATATGTTGTGAAACTGTTGTTAGATATTACGTGTTAGATATTACTGCACTGTCAGATCTATAAACACAAGAATTTCACTACTCCCGCAATAACACCTGCTAAACACGTGTATGTGACCATATATGCTTATAACAAATGACATTATATTATGCGGTATACCCCATACATTTTGTAGTACTGTAGCTCTTGAAAGGCCAATCTGTTGCGGTTAAATAAACAGGAGCAGGATTTCTGACTGTGATTTTGTCAACATTTCAGTCAGTATCAGTGGAAAGTCTTGAGCTACAGAGGTAATGTACACACTGCAGCACAGTCACAACTCTGCTTGGACAAACTGTAATGACAGTAAGGGCGGGTCAGGTCATAGAATTTGAATTCTATGACACACACACACACACACATACACACATATCCTCATGTGGAGGCACACACACGCACACACGCACACACACACACACACACTAGCTAATAGAGGGACAGTGGATCAATGTATGTTTTAGACCTCCCAGAAACCTAGATCACATCAGCACTCATCCCTAGTTACTGTTCTCAAATGTCCGCTACCTCCGATGCAGTAGGAATCATATGGATGATGTGTTTGTATTGATGAATTCACTACATGGATCGAATGCATTGTGTGTTATTATATGTGAGAGGCACAAAAGGACACAGACGTAACACAGAAAATATATAACCTGCAGCTGTATGTGTATCATTAGACTGTTGAAATTCGATCAATCAGCCTCTTGAAACGTGAACACTAACAGGTGGGTTGATTGTTAGAAAAAGTCTTCAACCACCGGGTGTGTGAAATAGCTAGCTGTAGCCACTTGAGGGCATCTTTGTTGTTTTAGGCAAATAGTGTTGCATTTCTTCAAGGCCTCGCAGGACCTGGTGCTATTTCTATACCTCAAACACACAGTCACTGACTCTACATTAGGCAACACACACAGCACACAGTTTGTGGTCAATTCATAGATCAAGTCAAGCTATGGGGAGAATACAGATTGAATGATGCTAATGTTGTTATTAACCTCTGAGAGAAGCTTCTCCTTAACCCTTCAATGAGATGATGTTGTTTTTCCTACCGGACTGGTTTGCTGGTTCTATTTTAAAGTGAGTTGTTGTTAGCTATATCATAGCTAATACATTCACTGTATACAACATGGCACATTATCATCAACTCAACATACTGATACCATTATATAAGCCACAATCCTGCACAGTGGCATTCCCCCCTGCTGTAGCACACACATTGAACTGCTGAGAACCTGCATTAATTGAGCTCCAGGCAGCCCTCTGCTGGCTCAACAATGGTAGAACAATCTGAGCCTGGTTCTAAAAGCACAGGGTCTCCTTTGAGTACTTTAGAACAGGGGTGTCCAACTCATTCCACGGAGGGCCGAATGTCTGTGGGTTTTGGGTTTTTCCTTTCAATCAAGACCTAGACGACCAGGTGAGGGGAGTTCCTTACTAATCGGTGACTTTAATTCATCCATCAACTACAAGGTGGAGGGAAAACCCGCAGACACTCGGCCCTCCGTGGAATGAGTTTGACATGTTTAGAAAATGCACACATCCCTCCTTGTTTCCTGGAGGTAAGCACAGATCTGTAAGTGGATAGGTTTAAGCAAAGTTCACCAATCCACATTTCTGAAGTGTTCAAACAGGGCCAGGATCCTGTTTGAATACCTTTTGGAAAGGATGTATTTTCTAAAGTATTCAAACAGAGCACTCATTTGTATCCTTTCTTCCTCCCATCCTTGAAGTAATCACTGATCTATAAAGACAAGATAGGGGTAGGCAGGGGTTCCATCCCATAGCGTTCACCTTTCCTGACATGTCTGATCAGTGATTACCACAATTTATGAACAAACTTTTACTTGAGTCATTTTCTGTTAAGGTATCTTTATTTTTAATAAAGTGTGACAATTGGGTACTTTTTCCACCACTGGTGTTCAACAGCATTTTGGAATGGACTTATTGAATTCTACTATGTGTAACTTTGGTGTACAACCCTGCTCTCCCTTTCTCATTCTCCTCGCTGAGCCTTACCTGGCTGTTCAATCAATCCCTCTTTGTTCTTGGCATATCCAGAACGTAGGCATGTGGAGTATCTGGCGAAACAGATAGCACTTCTAGTGATGACATGGGGAGCTAGCGCGCAACAAGAACAGTGGTAGAAATGCTGCTTTCAAAATAATTATTCTGACTTCAGTGGGACAACTGGAAAATCAAAAAAAATATGTTGTTTTGAACTGTGCTCCAACTCGGAATTCAAATTCAGAAACTCAAGCATCTTTTATAGCTTCGACTTTCCGATCTGAACATCACTGACCTCATGATTTGACCTAGTTGTCTTGAAAGCACCAAAACACAAAACGCATTGTGTTGAACAATTACGCAAGGTCCACAGATCATGAAAAAAAGTTATCTTCACAATCATTTAAGGGTTTCTTTGCTGTCTCTGTCCGCTGAAGAGAATCTAGAAAAGTTCAATGGAATTTTGGAGTCGAAAGGAGATGGCTCCTCAATGCAGAAAAAAAGTGAATGGATTAAATCAGGTGTTGAAGGAGTTGCTACCGAAAGGGGATGACGACAGTCTATGTGGACGGCTGGACTATCTGTATGCCTACAAGCGATATGTTTATCCTAGGCTGCCTGCCATTTCATATGATTCCTATTAAATACTCTTTTGCTCTTGGAATCCCAGGACTAGGCCGAAAATAGCTTGTTGTACACTTATTTCAAACATTTGATTTAATACTACAGCTTGCTCTTGCTTGCTGAAAGAGAGCGAGAAATGGTGTGATCAAAATACACCATAAGAGTAGCCTGCTAATATACCTTTCTGGACCTTGTACACTGTGGAGAATAGACCCATAACTGATCCAAGTTGTTGCATAATCAGACCATGGCTGTATTTTATTTTATTCATCTTGTGTTACTATTTTAGCAAGCGTTTCACGGTAAAGTCTATACCAGTTGTATTCGGTGCATGTGATAAATACAATAAAAAAATTATGCAGTTATTTTGGCATGAAGCGTTCAACACAGGACATTTATTGTCTCGCTCCTTACTGTAATCAGAAAGCTAATATCAAAACTATGCATGCCATCCTCTCTTGGCTAAAAGTAGAGGAGAGACTGACTGTATCACTTCTTGTTTTTAGAAGAAGCATTAATGTGTTGACATTTCCAAATTGGTTGCATAGTCAACACACAGCACTGACACACACATTTACCCCAGCAGCTATTTGTGATGTTTTAAATGTATGTACTTATGTCCTTAAGCTGTTCTTGTCTATTAATGTTCTGTATTAAGTCAGGTTTCATGTTGTGTGTGGACCGCAGGTAGAGTAGCTGCTGCAATAGCCACAGCTAATGGAGATCCTAATAAAATAAAATAAAATAAACATTTAAATATTCTTCATCACTGCAGCCAAAATTGGTGTACTCACTTGATAACAACAATACATTCCTCATTGCACTGTGTTGTTGTAGCCTAGGTAGTATTATATTATTGTCAAAAAATGTAGGCCTAATCAACAGTGGAGCGTTGCGTGCCTGACTAGTGCCTGACTACTGCAGAGCGCAGCCTGGAGAAATGCACAGATCTGCCATTTCATCATCTGTAAATGTTTTTATTTTTCTTGCATTTTGACAGGTAAATACTTTTAGCAATAATATTTAATGAATGAGTGGCCTAATATCTAGCTAATATTTAGCTTCTTTGGCTACACAACTCTAGCCTCTCTTCCAGCTATTTCTTAATGCGATAGGAAATAGGCTTTGGACGCAAGCCTGTCCGCTTGTCCTCTTCTTGTGAAATCCCAGGAAAAGCGATCGGCTACAAAAGCAATAGGATATTATTATTATATATTTTTTTTTATACTAGACCTAATAGGTTTGTCGTGGCTTGCGCTTGCTAATTGTTGAATATAAAACAGGCATAAGTCAAATTAACTGTGGGGAATGTTGCTGGCCAGTGATGATAACATTGTTACAGTGATGTATTAAATGGTTACACATGACAGGCAGTGATGAGCACAGTGAAAAAGAAGATCCAAACGAATTGACATCCATTCGAAAAATTGAAATCACCAGCAAACCACTTGAGCAACGAGGCAAGCAATGACCTGATGTTAAAGATGCGCAGGTCAAACAGTGTTTGTTGTTGAATTTCTACATTTAATAACAAATTGTCATACTATATTACATATAGTGTTATTATTTGCAGTTGTCACTTTGACAATGAACGCGCCCTGAATCACTGATGAATGATCTGTGTTATCACATTATTAATAGGCCTACAGAGTGCAGGATGCTTTGATCAGTTGATTGACTGGTGTAGGCTATAAAACAATACACTTTCCTCTAGTATGGATGTTCGCCAAAGTTTTATAGTTGCAGTATGTATAATTTATTGTTATAGTTATCCTCCTTGTCGTGGATTCCCCTAAACGCTTCAAATCCAAAAGTTAATTTCTTTGCCCCATTCTTTACAGTGTGTTACTTTAGTGCCTTATTACAAACAGGATGCATGACTTCCTTCTTTTCACTTTGTCATTTAGGTTAGTATTTTGAAACAACTACAAATGTGGCTTGTTTCAGGAAACTAGGCATATGTCACAGGAGCGCCATTTTAACGTAAACTTTCATATACCTTAAAAACAAACGTGTATGTCATCTGTAAATACGAATTCAATTGCTAAATTACTAGCCTAATTGGTTTAGTCACAGAAAAAGTTTACAACCTTCCCACTAGCCATGATTGGCTGAGATAATTAGAGGGCTGGACATGCCGAGAGATGAGTTGGGATTTGTCTGCCATGTAGAACGCTTCTGTCTATTTGAGCTGGTCAGTATGTGTAGGTAATCCTGTCTAACGCAGCTTTAAAAAAATATATTGCTTAGTAGAACTGCATAAGTGTTGCTCTCCACTTTCTGGATGACCGAGTTTTGAAATCAGTGGAATTAGAGTATGATAGCTAAGGAGATGGAGTGAACAACTGTCTCTGGATTACATCTTCAAACTAAGAGCAACCATGGCACCCGTGACAGAGAGGGAGAAGCATCCATCCATATATACTGGTAAGATAGTCTAGCTAGCTACATTTTCAGATATTACACATTTCTAATTTTGTCAGAAAGGAATTTTCATTTCAAGTTAAATTGTATTGTTACCTAGCTAGCTAATGTTAGCTGGCTGTCTCGCTAGCTAACAGTACGTGTATGATCTGTGTAGTAATATTATTCGTATCTCAGAGGCATTTGTTTTGCTAGATATAGCCTAATGTTAACGAGCTAGCATTGAACCTGGTTGGTTAGCTACCTGCAGATTCATGTAGGGTAGTAATGTCATGAGTTATGGTTTATGGGATTATGGTTCATTGTTTGCTAGCTAGCTACATGTCTTGACAAAAGACTTCAATAAAATGTTCATAATGTCACTGCGACACGACAGCTGTTGATAGACGTATTTGGTAAATCCGCTCTGGCTATCTACTCCGATTTCAGAGCACTCTCGTCTGAGTGTGCCTGAGCACAGAATAACTGGCGAATTTACGAACCCGTTGAATATGGCGGGTGTCAGTAAACGTTGGTAAAAAAGCGTAGTTGAATTGTTGACAGCAGCGCAGTTGCATTCACCAACGCTCTGGATAACATAAAAACAGCCTAACCAGCTCTGCTAGGTTGAGTAAAATGGTCAGAGTGAGCTGTTCTCTCAGTTGTGTCTGGAAGTAGCCATTAAACTCTGTAACTGCTTTAATATCCCCATTGGACTCATGTTGAAATTCCTGAGCGCTTTCCTTCCTCTCCGGCAACTGAGTTAGGAAGGCTGCCTGTATCTTTGTAGTGACTGGGTGTATTGATACACTATACAAAGCATAATTAATATCTTCTCCATGCTCAAAGGGATATTCAGTGTCTACTTTTTTTTCTATTTTCTTTACCCATCTACCAATAGGTGCCCTTCTTTGCAAGGCCTCCCTCGTCTTTGTGATTTAATCTTTACTTGAAATTCACTACTCGACATTCCACCAGAACAATTGTATTTGTGGGGTACAGAGATGGGGTAATCATTTACAAGTAATGTTAACCAATATTATTGCACACAGAGTCCATGAAACGTATTATGTGACTTGTTAAGCAAATTTTTACTCCTGAACTTATTTAGGCTTGCCATGACAAAGGGGTTGAACACTTACTGACATTTCAGATTTAAATTATTATTCTTTAGTTATTTTATTCTAAAAACAAAATTCCACTTTGACATTGTGAGTTATTGTGTGTAGATCAGTGTCACAAAATCTAAATTTAATCAATTTTAAATTCAGGATGTGCCACAACAAAATTTGGAAAAAGGGGTGTGAATACTTTCTGAAGGCACTGTAGGCTACAGTTTTCCCGCCAACCTGTCACTTCAAAAGCACTCAATCAATGGTCTCAGAATATCTGCATTTTAATTGTATGTTTTTTGTGTGATAGCATGATTTAAGCATAATGCAATATAATTCCATTGCAAGAATACCCCAAAATTGTGCCTCCTCGCGATTTTAACTGCCCCACTTCATCCTGGTACAGGGTTTTCCCCATTTCTTGAAGGTTTGTCTAGTGAATATACAGTAACAATACAATGCATCTCACAGGCTCACCAGCTCTTTTGGTTCTTAGATAAATTCATATGTGATTGTAGTCACCCTCTTTATATAAACCCTTTATGGAATTTGGGTCCCTTTTCAGAAACATTAAAAAGCCTACGAACAGGAATCTTCCTCAATTCAATCAGGAATTAAATCCGGAACACCCCTTTTGCATTCTCCCCAATTCCTGATGTTTCTGAAACTCTGGCCAACTCTGATTATCACAGCAGTTTGGAATGTTGTATTGACATACACACGCACACACACACACACACACACACACATACACTTTTTGTCTCTCTCGCTCTCTCTCTCTCTTTCTCTCAAATGTGAGTGAGCCCCTCCCCACCTCCGCAATGGTTTAATCTGACTAATTCTCTGTTTGCAGATGTTGTATTGGCTTTCCGAGATAAGCCTGTGGGCTGGGGAGAATGGCATTGTGATGTGTTCCTCTGTGTCAGGGACTGAACTTGTCCCGTTCATTTTGAGGACACTGGATTTGGCCTCATGCCGTGGGTAGCCCTACTGTGCAGCTGGAGAGATACAACAACTCACAGAATGTCCAATTGAGTTGAAGTTGTTTGTGTAATTAAACATGGTGCCTTTGAATTAAAAAAATTGTGTTTGGAAATGTCTGGGGTGTGGAGAGAAGTCCACCTGTGCTGCTTGTTATCTGCCCTCCCCTGTGTTAATTAAGCAATAAGGCTGAGGGGGTGTGGTATATGTCCAATATACCACAGCTAAGGGTTGTTCTTATGCACAAAGATTCCAAGAACACAGGATGAGATGTTACTATCCTTTGTGCAAGCACTTCCAAGAGTTCATGAAGAGTGAGCCTGGTGAAATTTGGGGAGCGCATCGTCAGTAGTGTACCTTTGGTTCCTAGGGTGTTTCGGCCTTTCACACTATACACCCTCCCCAAAGGCGGCCAGCGACAGGGTGATCAATCCTACGCTTGCGTCCCATTCCCAATTAGTCATAGGAGTTGCCTTGTTGTTGATAGCCAACATCCCATGGGACTATGCATGGCAGGGGTGTCCTCCTCCCTGAGTCAAGCATTGTTGACCGCATACCTCCAACCACGCCAAGCTTATCCATGGTATTTTGGAAATATTCCACTAACCCCCGAGGTGCCTTATTGCTTTTATAAACCGGTTGCCAACACAGTCAGGCAAGGAACTACACAAATTTAAACTGTTGCTTTAATAAATACAAAAATAATAAATACATTGCGCCAGAAAAAGTAGTCCGGACAAAAGTCTTGTTGCTAGACTGGTTGCTATGCAACAACCACAGGCTAGCTAGCAAGCTTACATTAAATGTATCCAAAAACCGAGCATTAGCGCCCCTTCTAGAGTGACTAACACATGGCAATTATTCATTCATGTTGATCTGAATGTTGCCATTTTTTTGTGCACAAGTGAAAAAATTGTCCCATGTTATAATTTGTTGTTGGTTTGCCCATGTTGTTGTTTGCTGGCTCCACACTGCTGGAAACAGGGGGAGCTGTTGCTGTTCTGTCAGAGAGAATAGTGCTCCACCGCTTCCAGATTTGCCCTCCAGTATCTTTGAAGAAAGGTTTTGAATCTGTGTCCTCTGACAGACAGTATTTCTCGTACCTCTATTTCTCGTGCTTCTGTCATCCGACAGTTTCTGGATCATGGTGGTTCGAAGGCAGTGGTTTGTGTAAACTTGCGACGGGCAAGCTATTTTGCAGGTCTTTGGCAGCGTTTTTGTGTCCCTGAAACTTAAGACAATAACGTTAGCTAATAGTTAGGCCTACATAGCTACCAGTTATATTGTCACCGGTTATATTGTCAGTGTATATGAGAATGATTTAGCTAGCTAACAGTTAGATACCATGTAGCCATTCACTGGTGGGCAGCTTTATCTTGCCCCTCGTCCCTCAACTTTTTAATTACGCAGACAGACACATTTTTGCTCTTTGTGAATTCGGTGTCCTTCTGTATACTCCATGCCAAACTGAGAGGGGGGGGGGGGGGGGGGGGTCATTGATATGTCTGTTCAAACCAGCCCTGAGGCCAGCGTAGCTGCTATGTTTCTCACTGAACCATACAGGTCCCGTAGAATGACGTTCAGCTCCGTTTTGGTTGTATTCCCCAATTCACAATGTATCCCTTTTCTGCCCACCAGTTAGTAAAGCAGGTACAGTTGAAGTCGGAAGTTTACATACACTTAGGTTAGAGTCATGAAAATTCATGTTTCAACCACTCCACAAATTTATTTTTAACAAACTATAGATTTGTGCATGACACAAGTAATTTTTCCAACAATTGTTTACAGACAGATTATTTCACTTTTAACTCACTGTATCACAATTCCAGTGGATCAGAAGTGTACATACACTAAGTTGACTGTGCCTTTAAACAGCTTGGAAAATTCCAGAAAATGATGTCATGGCTTTAGAAGCTTATGATAGGCTAATTGACATATTTTGAGTCAATTGGAGGTATACCTGTGGATGTATTTCAAGGCCTACCTTCAAACTCAGAGCCTCTTTGCTTGACATCATGGGAAAATCAAAAGAAATCAGCCAAGACCTCAGAAAAAATATTGTAGACCTCCACAAGTCTGGTTCATCCTTGGGAGCAATTTCCAAATGCCTGAATGTACCACATTCATCTATACAAACAATAGTACGCAAGTCTAAACACCATGGGACCACGCAGTTGTCATACTGCTCAGGAAGGAGACACATTCTGTTTCCTAGAGATGAACATACTTTGGTGCGAAAAGTGCAAATCAATCCCAGAATAACAGCAAAGGACCTTGTGAAGATGCTGGAGGAAACAGGTACAAAAGTATCTATATCCACAGTAAAATGGGTCCTATATCGACATAACCTGAAAGGCCGCTCAGCAGGGAAGAAGCCACTGCTCCAAAACCGCCATAAAAAAGCCAGACTATGGTTTGCAATTGCACATGGGGACAAAGATCATACTTTTTGGAGAAATGTCCTCTGGTCTGATGAAACAAAAATAGAACTGTTTGGCCATAATGACCTTTGTTGTGTTTGGAGGAGAAAGGGGAGGCTTGCAAGCCGAAGAACATCATCCCAATCTTGAAGCACGGGGGTGGCAGAATCATGTTGTGGGGGTGATTTGCTGCAGGAGGGACTGTTGCACTTCACAAAATGGATGGCATCATGAGGCAGAAAAATTATGTGGATATATTGAAGAAACGTCTCAAGACCTCAGTCAGGAATTTAAAGCTTGGTCGCAAATGGGTCTTCCAAATGGACAATGACCCCAAGTATACTTCCAAAGTTGTGGCAAATGGCTTAAGGACAACAATGTCAAGGTTTTGGAGTGGCCATCACAAGGCCCTGCCCTCAATCCCATAGAACATTTGTGGGCAGAACTGAAAAAGCGTGTGCGAGCAAGGATGCCTACAAACCTGACTCTGTTACACCAGCTCTGTCAGGAGGAATGGGCCAAAATTCACCCAACTTATTGTGGGAAGGTTGTGGAAGGCTACCTGAAACGTTTGACCCAAGTTAAACAATTTCAAGGCAATGCTACCAAATACTAAGTGAGTGTATGTCAACTTCTGACCCACTGGGAAAGTGATGAAAGAAATACATTCTGAAATAAGTCATTCTCTCTGCTATTATTCTGACATCTCACATTCTTAAAATATAGTGGTGATCCTAACGGATTTAAGACTATACATTTTACTAAGATTAAACGTCAGGAATTGTGAAAAACTGAGTTTAAATGTATTTGGCTAACTGTTGTTGATGTAGCCATTTTATCGAGCTGAAAAGGTGCAACGATTTAAAGGTGAAAAGGCTAAACATCATAGCCATAGTATTCCGGTCTCACATACACACGGCTAAATGCTGTTTTAGCCAATCAGTATCCAGTAACCAAACTACCTGGTTTATAAAAATAAATAGACCATCGATATATAGATTCTGAATGCTCAACAGACTTGCCAAAGCAGATGGGAGACTAAGTTAAGTTTGTTAAGTTTATTTATTCTATCTAAATACTTTTGGTTGTTGGGAGAGAATAATGTGGTTCGATTCTCTCTCTGGTTCCTCTTTTAGATGTTATGAACACTCCACTCTGCCAGACCAAGTGATGAGTGGAGTCTGTGTTGGATTGAATGAGCATCAGGAGTTAGGTTCTCTTTAGGAGAGCGAGAGATCACAGGACAGGTCTAAACATGTCCACATATCACGTTAGATTATGCAATATATATTGGCCCAGCATCATCCGGGTTTGGCTGTGGTAGGCCGTCATTGTAAATAAGAATTTGTTCTTAACTGACTTGCTTAGTTAAATAAAGGTTAAATAAATACATAAAATAAAAATTCTAGACATTTTTTCATGTGGCCGAAAGAAAAAAAGAAGTCAGTTTTGAAGCTAATTTTCTACAATTGGCATGCACATTTTGTAATGTGGCTGAGAGATAAATGTCCATTATAAGGCTAATGTCCTGCAATTCTACACATTTTGCCATGGCTTGCACCGGCTTGCACCGGCTTTCACCGTGTTCTTATGCTATCTGAGTGATTATATACAGTGCCTTGCGAAAGTATTCGGCCCCCTTGAACTGTGCGACCTTTTGCCACATTTCAGGCTTCAAACATAAAGATATAAAACTGTATTTTTTTGTGAAGAATCAACAACAAGTGGGACACAATCATGAAGTGGAACGACATTTATTGGATATTTCAAACTTTTTTAACAAATCAAAAACTGAAAAATTGGGCGTGCAAAATTATTCAGCCCCCTTAAGTTAATACTTTGTAGCGCCACCTTTTGCTGCGATTACAGCTGTAAGTCGCTTGGGGTATGTCTCTATCAGTTTTGCACATCGAGAGACTGAAATTTTTTCCCATTCCTCCTTGCAAAACAGCTCGAGCTCAGTGAGGTTGGATGGAGAGCATTTGTGAACAGCAGTTTTCAGTTCTTTCCACAGATTCACGTTTGGATTCAGGTCTGGACTTTGACTTGGCCATTCTAACACCTGGATATGTTTATTTTTGAACCATTCCATTGTAGATTTTGCTTTATGTTTTGGATCATTGTCTTGTTGGAAGACAAATCTCCGTCCCAGTCTCAGGTCTTTTGCAGACTCCATCAGGTTTTCTTCCAGAATGGTCCTGTATTTGGCTCCATCCATCTTCCCATCAATTTTAACCATCTTCCCTGTCCCTGCTGAAGAAAAGCAGGCCCAAACCATGATGCTGCCACCACCATGTTTGACAGTGGGGATGGTGTGTTCAGGGTGATGAGCTGTGTTGCTTTTACGCCAAACATAACGTTTTGCATTGTTGCCAAAAAGTTTAATTTTGGTTTCTTATCAAGGTGCATTGTGTGTGGGTGCTGGCATGTGTGTGGTAAAAATCGCTGGGTAAAACCTAACAAAATGGCCATACCTTACTTAATATGGGAGCTCTCTCAACATCTGGATCCCGGCACCTTTACACTTCACAATACACAGTCTCAATAACTCCTCTCCTAACATGCTTGCGTGCGTGCAACCCCCCATGAGCCATCGCATGCATGTTGATTTTGTCCCCCCACACCAGACGCGATCGGGACATGCAGGTTGAAATAACAAAACATTCATTTGGAGACAGGACGAAAAGCATGACATTTTGAAGGCAATTTAGCTAACTAGCTTGCTGTTACTAGCTAATTTGTCCTGGGATATAAACATTGGGTTGCTATTTACCTGAAATGCACAAGGTCCTCTACTCAGACAATTAATCCACAGATAAAATGTGAAGCTGAATTTGTTTCTAATCATCTCTCCTCCTTCCTTCAGGTTTCTTTTTCTTCATGTTCAACTTTACGGTGCATTACCACAACCAACTGGAGTGTGGAGCTCAGTACATCTTTCGATCACCCACGTGGGTATATGCTCCTAAAAACCAATGAGGAGATTTGAGAGGCAGGACTTGCAGCTAGTTGAGCATCACACATAGAACCATGTTCTATTTTCGCACCTGGCTACGCAGACGCACGCTAGCAGTGTGGTCAGCATGTAAGGCACCTGCCTCAGGAAGCCCCTCAAAGGGAGATGCACAGAACCATTGGCAATCATAAAAAAAAATTGGTAGCGGACATTCCATAAGTCCTGGAAGAAAGAAAACAAACATCTTAATCAGTCCTAAAAGATTATTCATCTTAATTCGAGTTTACTGCATCTTGGGCAGGAAATCTTGATAAACCCATGCGTATGCATAAATATACTTCATACACATCAGATGATACCATGTCCCGTCAAGCTGAATAGGCACATTCTAAAGTAAACAATCCCAGAGCCCCTCTCTTGTAATCATTGTCATTTTGACCCATTGCATTGACAAACAGTTCTGTACAAACTCTCCCTGGGACATAAACTATTCAAAATATAAAACCTGTTGTTTAATAAATCTGCTAGGACATTTTGGTGCGGGCTTATCAGCTCAATATTCGGCACTAAAAGCATGTACTTTGATCTACTTACAGTGGGGAGAACAAAATATTTGATACACTGCCGATTTTGCAGGTTTGCCTACTTACAAAGCATGTAGAGGTCTGTAATTTGTATCATAGGTACACTTCAACTGTGAGAGACAGAATCTAAAAGAAAAATCCAGAAAATCACATTGTATGATTTTTAAGTAATTAATTTGCATTATATTGCATGACATAAGTATTTGATACATCAGAAAAGCAGAACTTAATATTTGGTACAGAAACCTTTGATTGCAATTACAGAGATCATATGTTTCCTGTAGTTCTTGACCAGGTTTGCACACACTGCAGCAGGGATTTTGGCCCACTCCTCCATACAGACCTTCTCCAGATCCTTCAGGTTTCGTGGCTGTCGCTGGGTAATATGGACTTTCAGCTCCTTCCAAAGATTTTCTATTGGGTTCATGCCACTCCAGGACCTTGAGATGCTTCTTACGGAGCCACTCCTTAGTTGCCCTGGCTGTGTGTTTCGGGTCATTATCATGCTGGAAGACCCAGCCACGACCCATCTTCTTACTGACGGAAGGAGGTTGTTGGCCAAGATCTCGCAATACATGGCCTCATCCATCCTCCCCTCAATACGGTGCAGTCGTCCTGTCCCCTTTGCAGAAAAGCATCCCCAAAGAATGATGTTTCCACCTCCATGCTTCACGTTTGGGATGGTGTTCTTGGGGTTGTACTCATCCTTCTTCTTCCTCCAAACACGGCGAGTGGAGTTTAGACCAAAAAGCTCTATTTTTGTCTCATCAGACCACATGACCTTCTCCCATTCCTCCTCTGGATCATCCAGATGGTCATTGGCAAACTTCAGACGGGCCTGGACATGCGCTGGCTTGAGCAGGGGGACCTTGCGTACGCTGCAGGATTTTAATCCATGACGGCGTAGTGTGTTACTAATAGTTTTCTTTGAGACTATGGTCCCAGCTCCCTTCAGGTCATTGACCAGGTCCTGCCGTGTAGTTCTGGGCTGATCCCTCACCTTCCTCATGATCATTGATGCCCCACGAGATGAGATCTTGCATGGAGCCCCAGACCGAGGGTGATTGACCGTCATCTTGAACTTCTTCCATTTTCTAATAATTGTGCCAACAGTTGTTGCCTTCTCACCAAGCTGCTTGCCTATTGTACTGTAGCCCATCCCAGCCTTGTGCAGGTCTACAATTTTACCCCTGATGTCCTTACACAGCTCTCTGGTCTTGGCCATTGTGGAAAGATTGGAGTCTGTTTGATTGAGTGTGTGGACAGGTGTCTTTTATACAGGTGATGAGTTCAAACAGGTGCAGTTAATACAGGTAATGAGTGGAGAACAGGAGGGCTTCTTAAAGAAAAACTAACAGGCTGTGAGAGCCGGACTTCTTACTGGTTGGTAGGTGATCAAATACTTACAGTGGGGCAAAAAAGTATTTAGTCAGCCACCAATTGTGCAAGTTCTCCCACTTAAGTCATCCCCCGTTTGGCAAAGTTGGTCTTCACACAGTTCGCAACGAGCCAGGCGGCCCAAACTGCTGCTTATAGTTTGACTTTGTTGCACAAAACGCAAGATAAGTGACACAATTTCCCTAGTTAAAAGAAATTCATGTTAGCAGGCAATATTAACTAAATATGCAGGTTTAAAAGTGAAGTGCAGAGTGAAGGAAAAGCAGCTGACAAGTGCTCAGCATATGTGGGACCTTGTTCAAGACTGTTTGAAAAGCATTCCAGGTGAAGCTGGTTGAGAGAATGCCAAGAGTGTGTCAAATCTGTCATCAAGGCAAAGGGTGGCTATTTGAAGGATCTCAAATATAAATTATATTTAGATTTGTTTAACACTTTTTTGGTTACTACATGATTCGATATGTGTTATTTCATGGTGTTGATGTCTTCACTATTCTTCTACAATGTAGAAAATAATACAAATAAAGACGAACCCTCAAATGAGTAGGTGTTCTAAAACTTTTGACCGGTAGTGTATAGATAAAAAAAAAACTCAGCTCACAGAACTGGTTGGGGTATACATTCAGACACACACTCAGTAATCTCCCTTATTACCTCTTCACACCGGAGCCAGTCCCCTGACAGCTCTCATCCACTTAGTACTTAATAGTAATAATATTATTATTCTAAATGTCAATATCTTATTATCTTAATTTCAATCAGTTTAATATCCAAATTGCAGTCATTTTATTATCCAAATTTCAATATGCTTAATATCCAAATTTCAATATGCTTAATATCCAAATTTCAATCACCTTTTTGGGCTAGGAGGCAGTATTCGGAATTTCGGATGACTGACGTGCCCAAAGTAAACTGCCTGTTACTCCGGCCCAGAAGCTAGGATATGCATATAATTGGCAGCATTGGATAGAAAACATTCTTAAACTGTTAAAATAATGTCTATGAGTATAACAGAACTGATATGGCAGGCGAAAACCCGAGGACAATCCCATCCAGGAAATGGGATTTTTTTTTATGTGAGTGGTTTTCCATTGAAAGCCTATTGACTATATAGGGGTTTAGTGCCCAGATTGCAGTTCCTATGGCTTCCAATAGATGTCTTTAGACATGGTTTCAGGCTTGTTATTTGAAAAACGATGAAGAATAAGACCTTTTGGTCTATGGAATCATACAGTACTGGTTTGCACGCGTGACTGTGTGTGCGCTCTTCATTATCTTTCCTTTCTATTGAATACGCTATTGTCCAGTTGAAATATTATTGATTATTTAGATAATTGACAACCTGAGGATTAATTACAAACATCGTTTGACTTGTTTCGACAAACTTTACCGGTACTATTAGGATGTATTTGTCTGCATGATTTGACCGCCTTTGAGCCAGTGGATTACTGAACAGAACGCACCAACAAATTTGAGTTTTTGGGACATAAAGAGGGACTTTATCGAACAAAACAACCATTTATTGTGTAGCTGGGACCCTTTGGATTGCCGCCAACAGAGGGAGATCTTCAAAGGTAAGTGATTAATTGTATTGCTATTTCTGACTTTCGTGACTCCTCTGCCTGGTTGTAAAATGTTTGTATGCTTTTGTAAGCGGGGCGCTGTCCTCAGATAATCGCATGGTATGCTTTCGTCATAAAAGCCTTTTTGAAATCTGAAAAGGCACCTGGATTAACAAGAAGTTAATATTTTAACCAATGTATAACACTTGTATTTTTATGAATGTTTATTATTACTATTTCTGTAATTTGAATTTGGCGCTCTGTAATTTCATGTTGTCGAGGTGGGTCGCTAGTGGCACACCTGCGCCAGAGAGGTTAATTATGAAAAACATGGGGGTATATGTTTTCCCTACTTCTTCTCAGAGAGATATTTGTTCCTGTCTGCGCGATGAACTGAGACCCAAGCTGTCTGGACTGACTCAGACAGTATATCCCGAGAGAGCCATGTTTCCGTGAAACAGTATGTTACAAAATAAACCCTATAAAAACAAATAAAATTATTATCCAGAGACTGAACATTAGCGAGTAATATACTCGGAAGTGGTATAGAAGTAACCCTCCTTCGCCGGCGTTGTTTGGGTCGGCCTCTGGAATCAGTTAAATTACCCTGTTGGGTGCAAACAAAGGATCCGCTTCGGGAAAGTCGCATTCCTCATCGTAATGCTGGTAGTGCAGGTGAGTCGAAATGAGCCAATGAGCCAAAAGAAGTTAACATGTCCTTTCCACAATCACACAACTCTCACATCCACAATCACTTAGTATTATTCCCAAACTCACTCAGTAACCTCCATTATTACTCCATGTGCATCTCCAACGATTCTCCTGTCGTTACTTGCTATGCACCATATGTATCTTCAACGGTTCTTTTGCCGCTTCTTCCTATACATATAAATAACTCCCCGTTTTCTAAAACACCTCTTGTTATTTGTAGTGGCTGCAGACCATGTAGACACTTCTTCAATAAATGTCTACATGCAGCTGTCAGTGGGGCTTTCCATTGTACCGTTACTCGCCCTAGCTCTAGTCTTTTGACCATAAGACTAGTGAATAGCCTTCTCTCTATAAGACTATGGGTACCTCTTTATGTGCTACTCACCTTAATTATATTTATATTTATTTTACAAATTAATTTAAATCGACTTAATTGACTCAATTGTTCGTGGATGATGTGTCTCCTCCTTGACTGCTCACAGTAGGGGTCTGGTCTGGGCGGGTCTTGTACTCTTGGTCAGACGGGAATTTCCCTCACACTTCATCAAATGCGCCAACGTTTTTCTTCACAGACCCCCACTGGAAAGCGCCGCAGGCAGAATCAATAATGGCAAATTGTCATGGAAATTCAACACAGGGACGTTCAAAGTCAATATTAAATTAATCATCCTTTATTATCAGTGCGCTTGAGAGGTTCCAACCAACTCAATGCACCAAGTAAACATGTCAATCAGGAGCTCCACCGGGGAAATCCCGTTCGTTCTCTTATAAACAGACAAGTCATTTGCATGATTTAGCTTATTCATCATTCATAATTAATTCATCAGTAATGTTTGCTTCATTCATGTGACCACATCTCAAAATTAGGAAGATGTTCCCAATGTTTGGGATAATGTTTGGTAGAAAAGTATATACAGTATACTTTTTACATAATATTTTTGGGAGTGGCGGCCACGATGAACATAGGGAAACATTGGTGGATAGAGCATTTTGGAAATAAAATCTTTAATTAAAAACCTTTGTAACATTTGAAATGCAGATATTGGCTAGAGGGCAAGATTATGTTATAATGCTTGTAAGATTATACTATATTATTTGTATTACATTGTAATAGTTGTTACATTCGACAGAATAGAGTATTGTGTGTGTGTTCCACTAAGGATGGGCCTCTATGAGATAGCACTGACAGAGGAGATTTACGATGTCTTTGGGTAATAATGCCTAAAGAGCATTCCAGAGAACATGAGGTAATGGTTCTGCGATATACCGTACCAGGGTGAGACGGGTTCCAGTTTAGAGTAGGAGGGGACCAGACACTGGTCTTTACAATGAGAACTGTTGACAAAGCACTAACTGTCTGCTATGTTTTATATCTTTCATACAAATCTTAATCTTTGTGAACTGTTCCTAAGATCTGTGAGTTGAGAGGGGTGTATCTTGGCTATAAAATATTTGTGTACTTTTCTTTTGAGACTTTTTCAATGGTTCATTAGAGATAGCGCATCATTGAAAGTCAAAAAGGGCTATTGCAAAGCTCTTATTAAAAAAAATGTAGTTTAAGTGTAACTCTGACTGGTGTGTAGTTTGTAACTCTCCTCATTTGGTAAAGCAGAAAAATGCCACCACAGTGTGTGTGTGTTTGTGTGTGTGTGTGTGTGTGTGTGTGTGTGTGTGTGTGTGTGTGTGTGTGTGTGTGTGTGTGTGTGTGTGTGTGTGTGTGTGTGTGTGTGTGTGTGTGTGTGTGGTAAAGACTGCTATCAGACTGGAGAGTATTAACATCCTCTCTTCTGCTTAATCACCACACTCTCGCTGTCCCCTTTCACTCCCATTACCTGTCTCTGCTCAGACGATGGGGATCTGAGATATCTCTGGAGACACACACACACACACACAGTGTTTGCATTCGTACATTGTCTACATCCAGGCATGCTGGCACTCATCAGAACAAAAGGTTGAGTGTGGTCACAGTTAATGACCGTCAGGGCCATAACTGTGGTCATTACTGACTAATTAGCATTCCATAGTCTCAGAGCAATAACCATAAAGCTGTCCGGAATTAGCTCGGGCTAAAAATCTCAATCATGTCAGAGGAAATTAATGTTCATGATGTTTGCCATAATAGGAAGTATTGAGTGTATATCATAAACATAAAAAATGCTAATTAACTAACAAGTCTAAGTGTGTCCAACCTCACTGAGCTCGAGCTGTTTTGCAAGGAGGAATGGGAAAAAATGTCAGTCTCTCGATGTGCAAAACTGATAAAGACATACCCCAAGCGACTTACAGCTGTAATCGCAGCAAAAGGTGGCGCTACAAAGTATTAACTTAAGGGGGCTGAATAATTTTGCACGCCCAATTTTTCAGTTTTTGATTTGTTAAAAAAGTTTGAAATATCCAATAAATGTCGTTCCACTTCATGATTGTGTCCCACTTGTTGTTGATTCTTCACAAAAAAATACAGTTTTATATCTTTATGTTTGAAGCCTGAAATGTGGCAAAAGATTGCAAAGTTCAAGGGGGCCGAATACTTTCGCAAGGCACTGTATATGGTCAGCTAGGGTATTGAATGCTAACACCCCAAGATCTGCATGTGTAACACACAATCTTCCATTGAGATCCTTGCATGCATAATTGACACCAAAGTCTGGATAAAATGTATGTCCCTAAGGTTACGATTCAGTCTTTTATTTTCACACCTGAATAGAGAAGTCATATTGATAATACTATTGTATGACTGTTTCCACCTTGACATGGTACTGTTCATTATAGCAT
Source organism: Oncorhynchus mykiss (assembly GCF_057628025.1). Classification (NCBI taxonomy): domain Eukaryota; kingdom Metazoa; phylum Chordata; class Actinopteri; order Salmoniformes; family Salmonidae; genus Oncorhynchus; species Oncorhynchus mykiss. The sequence continues at coordinate 5,840,004 of NC_143043.1, read as the reverse complement.
GCTACAGAAAACGAACATGAGCATTTCTCGTTGAGCAAGTACAGGTAGTCCCTCTCTGTTTCAGGCCATTTTCTTCCATTTGGTGCCTAATGAACATGACCCAGTCCCGAACCACTGTATTACACTAGTTCTGTCTGCATAGAAAGAAACAAGCAGTCCAGACAAGGCATTAGTAATTAGGGCTGTTGGGGTGATCATAATACCGCAACACTGGCAGTCATAAGTCATGACCACAGTAGAATTCCACGTGACCGCTAAGTCATGGTAATCTCATGTTAAGCATTCTGGACATGATTTGGTAGTACCCAATTCACTAACAACCATCAAGTTTCTAATGTCCTGGTAAACAGGGCTCTATTGTCCCTCTAACCACTCTGACATCAATGCAAAAGCAATCGAAAATCACATCAAACACATCAACACAGTATGGTGCTTTTAAAACTCCCCTCACCGTGATTGATACATTTGAAGAAAGAAGTTCAACAACAGGTTGACACTGAGTGGAAAACATGGTCGTAGTGGATGTTGTTTCAAAGCCTAACACAATGAAATGAACTGCGTTTTCTTAGGTGAGGATACCTTGATGGTTCAAATTACCTTTATATACACTATATATAAAAAAGTAAGTGGACACCACTTCAAATTTGTGGATTCTGCTATTTTTAACCACACTCATTGCTGACAGGTGTTTAAAATCGAGCACACAGCCATGCAATCCCCATAGACAAACACTGGCTGTAGAATGGCCTTACTGAATGGCAGAAATTGGAAGAACTGACTTAGGTATCATCCTATGACGGTGCCACATTGAAAGTCAGCTCTTCCAATTTCTGTCCTGCTAGAGCTGCGCCAGTCAACTGTAAGTACTGTTAGTTTGAAGTGGAAACATCTAGGAGCAACGGCTCAGCCACGAAGGGGTAGGCCATACAAGCTCACAGACCGGGACCGCCACGTGCTGAAGCGCGTAGTGTGTAAAAAATTGGGCTTCCTGAAATGGGTTTCCATGGCCCAGCAGCCACACACAAGCCTAAGATCACCATGTGCAATGCCAAGTGTTGGCTGGAGTGGTGTAAAGCTCGTCACCATTGGACTCTGGAGCATTGGAAATGTGTTCTCTGGGATGATGAATCACACTTCACCATCTGGCAGTCCGACGAAGGAATCTGAATATGGCTGATGCCAGGAGAATGCTGTTTGCCCCAATGCATAGTGACAACTGTAAAGGTTGGTGGAGGAGGAATACTGTTCTGGGGATATTGTTCATGGTTTGGGCAATGCCCATTAGTTCCAATGAAGGAAAATCTTAACGCTACAGCATACAATGACATTCTAAATTATTCTGTGCTTCCAACTTTGTGGCAACAGTTTGGGAAAAGCCCTATCCTGTTTCAGCATGACAATGCCCCCATGCACAAAGCGAGGTCCATACAGAAATGGTTTGTCGAGATCGGTGTGGAAGAGCTTGACTGGCCTGCACAGAGCCCTGACATCATCCCCATCAAACACCTTTGGTTTGAATTGGAAGGCCGACTGCGAGCCAGGCCTAATCACCCAACATCAGTGCCCGACCTCACTAATGTTTTTGTGGCTGAATGGAAGCAAGTGTTGTGTGTGCTCCCTCTCCGGCCTCTAGGTCACCAGGTTGCTCGTTATGGCGCACACCTTTCACCATCGTTATGCGCACCTGCACGTCGTCAGACTCACCTGGACTCCATCACTTCCCTGATTACCTTCCCTATATATGTCACTCCCTTTGGTTCCTTCCCCAGGCGTCATTGTTTCTGTTTCAGGTCCCTGTCTGTGCGTTGGTCGTGTTTCTTGTTTTGTTTTATGTTTCGTTTATTGATTAAATCACTCACTCCCTGAATTTGTTTCCCAACTCTTAGCGCACATCCTTACAGCAAGTCCCTGCAACAATGTTCCAACATCTAGTGGAAAGCCATTCCATAAGAGTGGAGACTATTATAGCAGTAAAGGTTGTTCCAACTCCATATTATACAATGGATGGGTCTAATGCTGATTGATTAAAACCGCATTCCAGCCTGTGTCTATTCCACAAGTTACCAGCGTCTATGAGGTTAAAATGCCTATTTACTCTGTTCGATCTGACTGCGCAATCCACTGTTTCATCAGCCCAGCAAGCCAATTAATAACCTTGATCTCCACTATAAAAAACATTTAGACATTATCTCACATTTCTTTTAGACTAACATTTAGTTTTCAACAGTGGAGATTTGTATAAACCTTGATGTCTGTCTCTCCGACATTTGCAACATTGTTTCAATATTCAAATTCTTATCTCCAGCTGTCCCATAGTAATGAATGTGTCAGGAGTCGGGACAAGACAGACAGGCAAGCCACGTTTCTCAGCCAGTTGAAATCATGAATCAGCTGGCATAATTTTTATGGATATGTACAAAGAAATGTAAATTCAAAAAAGATTAAACTAAATGAAGTGCCGCTAATTGTCAGTCTTTCCAGCTTGAGTTTAAAGTGATTGTGTTAGCTGTGTTGTTGGCTAACTGCTCTGAACAACAGTGTCCTGAGGAGAGAGCACATTTTTTATTCCAGGTGTAATTGTGCGTCTTTAGCTCATTGTTATGGATTCATCCAAATAAATGTCACTAGAAAACAGCTTAAACCAATTCAAATGCAGCTACTGTTGTTATTCTGGCTGCACTGTTTGACGTGACCGTAAGTAATTTGCCGTAGTTGGCTAGCTAGCAAACAATCGATAAGAACGTTGCCAGCCAGTATGGCAATGGAACATTTAGAACAAACGACTGGGTCGCGTCCATAAATACAAAACAAAAATACTGAAGGACTGGGTTGCGTCCCTGGCAACCGAACCGATAGAATCAATGACCAGCTGGCTTGGGTAAAACCCCTAGATTTGTGTCGGAACTATATCTTGTGGAAAGATTAAATAGTATGAATAAATTATTCAAAATAGCATGTTTAATGTCATTCATTATTTGTCATTCATTATTTGAATGTGTTGGTAACGTATTGTATAAAAGTGATGATGCCCGCGAAGCCGGTGTTTGGAGGATATATTGGCACTTCCTCTCGGGCCTAACAACATCCACGCTAATATATCCTCCAAAGACTGGCTTCTCGGGCATTATCACTTAATTAATGCCCATGAATTTGGAATCAGATGTTCGACAGGCATGTGTACACATACAGTTGAAGTCGGAAGTTTACATACAGCTTAGCCAAATACATTTAAACTCAGTTTTTCACATTTAATCCAAGTAAAAAGTCCCTGTTTTAGGTCAGTTAGGATCACCACTTTATTTTAAGAATGTGAAATATCAGAAAAATAGTAGAGAGGATGATTTATTTCAGCTTTTATTTCTTTCATCACATTCCCAGTGGGTCAGAAGTTTACATACAGTCAATTAGTATTTGGTAGCATTGCCTTGAAATGGTTTAACTTGGGTCAAAAAACACCTTGAGGATTGATTATAAAAAACGTTTGCCATGATTCTGTCGACATTATGGATATAATTTGGAATTTTTGTCTGCGTTGTCGTGACCGCTATTTCCGGTGGATTTCTGAGGATAACGCACCAAACTGAGGTATTTGGATATTAAAAATATTATCTTTATGGAACAAAAGGAACATTTGCTGTCTAACTGGGAGTCTCGTGAGTGAAAACATCCGAAGATCATCAAAGGTAAACGGTTCATTTGATTGCTTTTCGGATTTTCGTGACCAAGCTTCCTGATGCTAAGTGTACATAATGCTATGCTAGGCTATCGATAAACTTACACAAACGCTTGTATTGCTTTTGCTGTAAAGCATAATTTCAAAATCTGAGAGGACAGGGTGATTAACAAAAGGCTAAGCTGTGTTTCGATATATTTCACTTGTGATTTCATGAATATTAATATTTTCTAGTAATATTTTGTTGACTGTTGCGCTATGCTATTCAGCGGTTGCTGATGACAAATATACCAGATCCGGGATTGGTAGTTCTAAGATTATTAAGCCATTTTGCCACAACTTTGGAAGTATGCTTGGGGTCATTGTCCATTTGGAAGAGCCATTTGTGACCAAGCTTTAACTTCCTGACTGATGTCTTGAGATGTTGCTTCAATATATCCACATAATTTTCCTCCTTCACGATGCCATCTATTTTGTGAAGGGCACCAGTCTCTCTTGCAGCAAAGCACCTCCACAACATGATGCTACCACCCCAGTGCTTCACGGTTGGTATGGTGTTCTTCGGCTTGCAAGGCTCCCCCTTTTTCCTCCAAACATAATGACTGTCCTTATGGCCAAACAGTTCTATTTTTGTTTCATCAGACCAGAGGACAATTTCTCCAAAAAGTATGCTTTTTGTCCCCATGTGCAGTTGCAATCCGTAGTCTGGCTTTTTATGACTGTTTTGGAGCAGTGGCTTCTTCCTTGCTGAGCGGCCTTTCAGGTTATGTCGATATAGGACCCATTTTACTGTGGATATAGATACTTGTACCTGTTTCCTCCAGCATCTTCACAAGGTCCTTTGCTGTTGTTCTTGGATTGATTTGCACTTTTCGCACCAAAGTACGTTCATCTCTAGGAGACAGAACGCATCTCCTTACTGAGCGGTATGATGGCTATGTGGTCCCATTGTGTTTATACTTGCGTTCTATTGTTTGTACAGATGAACGTGGTACATTCAGGCATTTGGAAATTGCTCCCAAGGATGAACCAGACTTGTGGAGGTCTACAATATTTTTTCTGAGGTCTTGGATGATTTATTTTGATTTTCCCATGATGTCAGGCAAAGAGGCACTGAGTTTGAAGGTAGGCCTTGAAATACATCCACAGGTATACCTCCAATTGACTCAACATATGTCAATTAGCCTATCAGAAGCTTCTAAAGTCATGACATAATTTTCTGGAATTTTCCAAGCTGTTTAAAGGCATATTCAACTTAGTGTATGTAAACTTCAGACCCACTGGAAATGTGATACAGTGAATTATAAGTGAAATAAACAATTGTTGGAAAAATACTTGTGTCATGCACAAAGTAGATGTCCTCACTGACTTGCCAAAACTATAGTTTGTTAACAAGAAATTTGAAAACGAGTTTTAATGATTCCAACCTAAGTGTATGTAAACATCCGACCGTACCTTTGGTCATGTAGTGGATATGAGCCCAAGCCTGAAGAAAAACGGAATCAAAATAATGATTGTGCCATTATACAAACCATAACTTACCGCATATTATGCACAGCAGAAAAACATTTAAAAAAATGATTTAAGATGATTTAAGACTTTGGTGAATAATTGTTCTAGCCTATTGGCCTACTCCAAAATTAAACAAATTCTTGTAATCACCTGTGTCGACTGGATTGTTATGTATAATGGATGGACTGGTTACCTTATGCTAAGCTCCAAACTTTAAATCCATGAGTCTGGGAGAGAACATATAGGCCTAGGCGATTGGTTCATTGATTGTGCAGGGCGGCTTCCAGAGTTAGCCTGCAAATATAGTGAATTTGTATTTGATTATTAATAGCCTAGTAAATTGGCATTTTTTATATTTTTATAATGAATAGGCTGACACATTATGTTTAGCTACAGAATATCTCACCACCTTGCTTTTCCATCTCCTTCTTTCTCTCCTTCCTTTCTCAACCATGCAGAAAAAGGGGCTGACAGTTTAATGAAATATGTTTCATTGTGAAAACATGTTACTATCGATTTCACTTTGTTTCCCAAATTAAGTACTTGGTGGCTGCAGAAACTGGGTTGGAGAGCCCATGGCATACAGCGTTTCAGTGAAATATCACCCTTCATGCAGGGAATGGCTGCATGCTCCTAAACAGTGGTTGATGCAAGGAGTGAAATAACCGGAATAGCCCAGCATGATTGAAAAACTAACCACCTGGAAATTGGCCTCCATTCGCTGTTAGAGTGCATATGGATGACATGTATTTTTCCAGTGCCGTTGTTCCTTCCAATTTGATAATGAGCCATTCTATAGTAAATATTAGTAAAGACATATTAGTAAAGACAGGCTTAAATTGAGTATAGTCTGATGGGTGAAAGCATGTTCACTTGATGATAGAACTGTGTGTGCAGCCTGAGGCAGAGTGCAAGCTTTTTTCGCAACTTTCTCAAATCATCAAATAAAATAAAATGTTATTTGTCACATGCTCCGAATACAACAGGTGAAATACAACCTTTACAGGGGGGGTCAATGTAAATTGTCCGGTGGCCATTTGATTAATTGTTCAGCAGTCTTATGGCTTTGGGGTAGAAGCTGTTAAGGAGCCTTTTGGTCCTAGACTTGGCGCTCCGGGACCGCTTGCCGTGCGGTAGCGGAGAGAACAGTCTATGACTTGGGTGACTAGAGTCTTTTTTGGCACTGCCTAGTATATAGGTCCTGGATGGTAGGAAGCTTGGCCCCAGTGATGTACTGGGTTGTACTCACTACCCTCTGTAGTGCCTTATGGTCTGATGCTGTTGCCATACCAGGTGGTGATGCAACCAGTCAGGATGCTCTCAATGGTGCAGCTGTATAAATCTCTTTCAGGATCTGGGGACCCATGACAAATCTTTTCATTCTCCTAAGGGAGAAAAGGTTTTGTTGTGCCCACTTCACAACTGTCTTGGTGTGTTTGGAACAGGATATTTAGTTGGTGATGTGGACACCAAGGAACTTGAAACTCTAAACCCGCTCCACTACAGCCCCGTCGATGTTAATGGAGGCCTGTTCGGCCCACCTTTTCCTGTAGTTCACGATCTGCTCATTTGTCTTGCTCACATTGAGGGAGAGGTTGTTGTCCTGGCACCTCCTCCCTATAGGCTGTCTCATCGTTGCTGGTGATCAGGCCCACAACTGTTGTGTCGTCAGCTAACTTAATGATGGTGTTGGAGTCGTGTTTGGCCATGCAGTCGTGGGTGAACAGGGAGCACAGGAGGAGACTAAGCATGCACCCCATTTTTGAGTATCAGCATGGCAGCTGTGTTGTTGCCTACCATTACCACCTGGGGACGGCCTGTCCGGAAGTCAAGCATCCAAGTGCTTAGGGAGGTGTTTAGTCCCATGTTCCTTAGCTTAGTGATAAGCTTTGTGGGCACTATGGTGTTGAACGCTGAGCTGTAGTCAATGAACAGCATTCTCACATAGGTGTTCCTTTTGTCCAGGTGGGAAAGGGCAGTGTGGAGTGTGATTGAGATTTTGTCATTTCTGGATCTGTTGGGGTGGTATGTGAATTGGAGTTGGTCTTGGGTTTCAGAGATGATGGTGTTGATGTAAGCCATGACCAGCCTTTCAAAGCACTGTATGGCTACCGACGTGAGTGCTACGGGCATTTAAGCAGGTTACCTTTGCTTCCTTGGGCACAGGGACTATTGTGGTCTGCTTGAAAAATGTAGGTATTACAGACTCGGTCAGGGAGAGGTTGAAAATGTCAATGAAGACACTTGCCAGTTGGTCCTCTCATGCTTTGAGTACACGTCCTGGTAATCCGCCTGGCCCTGCGGCTTTGTGAATGTTGACCTGTTTAAAGGTCTTGCTCACATCGGCTACCGATAGCGTGATCACACAGTCATCCGAAACAGCTGGTGCTCTCATGCCTGCTTCCGTGTTGCTTGCCTCGAAGCGAGCATAAAAGGCATTTAGCTCGTCTTGTAAGCTTGTGTCGCTGGGCAGCTCGCGGCTGGGTTTCCCTTTGTAGTCTGTAATAGTTTTCAAGCCCTGCCACATCCGACGATCGTCAGAGCCGGTGTAGTAGGATACAATCTTAAACCTGTATTGACGATTTGCCTGTTTGATGGTTCGTTTGAGGGAATAGAGAGATATCTTATAAGCGTCCGGATTAGTATCCCGCGGCAGATCTAGCTTTTAGCTCGGTGCGGATGGCTTCTGGTTGGGATATGTACGTGTGGTCACTGTGGGGACGACATCGTCAATGCACTTATTGATGAAGCCGGTGACTGAGGTGGTATACTCCTCAATGCCATTGGATGAATCCCGGAACATTTTCCAGTCTGTGCTAGCAAAACAGTCCTGTAGCGTAGCATCCTTGTCATCTGACCAATTCCATATTGAGCGAGTCACTGGTATTTCCTGCTTTAGTTTTTGCTTGTAAGCAGGAATCAGAAGGATAGAATTATGGTCAGATTTGCCAAATGGAGGTCGAGGGAGAGCTTTGTATGCACCTCTGTGTGTGGAGTAAAAGTTTTTTCCCTGTGGTTGGACATGTGGCATGCTGGTAGAAATTTGGTAAAACAGATTTAAGTTTACCTACATTAAAGTCCCCGGCCACTAGGAACACCGCTTCTGGATGAGCATTTTCTTGTTTGCTTATGGCCTTATATAGCCTGTTGATTACGGTCATAGTGCCATTATCGGTTTATGGTGGTAAATAGACTGCTAGAAATAATATAGATGAGATCTCTCTTGGTAGATATTGTGGTCTATAGCTTATCATGAGGTACTCTACCTCAGGTGAGACTTCTTTAATATTAGAAATCGCTCACCAATTGTTATTTACAAATAGACAGCTTCTCTGTCCTTCCGATGTATGGAATACCCAGCCAGCTCTATAGTATCCGTGTCGTCGTTCAGCCGCGACTCAGTGAAACATAAGATATTACAGTTTTTATGTCCCGTTGGTAGGATATTCTTAATTGGAGATCATCCAAATTATTTAATTGTTTTCCAGTGATTGCACATTGGCCAATAGTATGGGTGGTAGTGGTAGTTTACTCACTCGCCTACGTATTCTCACTCGCCCTCTTTTATCCGTCTTTTCATCACGCAAATGACAGTGGTTTGGGCCTGGTCTCGAGAAAGCAGTATATCCTTTGCGTTGTTAATTAAAGAAAAAAATATTTGTACAGTTCGAGGTGAGCAATCACTGTTCTGATGTCTAGAAGCCCTTTTCGGTCATAGGAGACGGTAGCAGCAACATTATATTTAAAATAAGTTACAAACAATGCGAAAAAATCTACAAAATAGCACGGTTGGTTAGGAGCCCCATAAAATGGCAGCCATCCCCACCGGCGCCATTACACATGCTCTATATCATAAAGCTGCTTATTACTGTAACCTTATAACAATAGCCTACAGTCGCATCATGCAGCCCATATACTGTGTGTTTTGATTTCTAATATATTCTACGGTTTGTATCATTCACAACTGAAGTTGTAGGTTTAAAGTGATAACTTTTATGCTCAACATACTGTAGGTACTTCATGCTCTGGAATGGGAAAAATATTATTTCCATCTTATTCTGCTGAATTCAATTATATTCTTCTTACTATAAAATCATACAATATCAAATAATGGCACAGGACTTATAAGCATATCCTGTCAGCTAAATCAACAAGCCTTCAGCCTTTGGCATGGAGCATAACCAGATAACATAGAGTGGATCAACTCATATTCTGTTCTTCTGAAATAAATGTTCTTCATATCATAATGTTTCTTTAGACCTGCCTGAAATAAATAATGAATTTATTGTGATAGTGTATATTAAATTGGGTTAGGGTTAGGGTTAGGGTTAGGGTTAGGTTAAATAATGAATTTATTGTGATAGTGTATATTAAATTGTTTTATTGGACCTTTTGTACATGTAAATGTTCCAAAGGCACGCATCACCAGCTTGTATGCATGGAGAACCGGAGATGCTAAAAGCAGTTATCTTAATTAACCTTTGCATGACCTTTCATGACCGCCACAGAACTATTAGTAATATGTTTTAATACAATATATCTGCCTTTACAATACCTAAGCCCTGTGTCGTTGAACATAGTTCTGCAGGAGGATGATCCACAGTGTAGCACTAAGCGGATTTTGGATGGCTATTACTGTAACATTATATTACACTGATCCTAATGGAAATATCTCTTTATCTGCTGATACTGTGGTAGTGTGTTTCTGTGCAGTGTCCTTCAGTGTATGGGTGCATGCAAGCTGAATTTATTAGTGCTTAGTGTGCTTTGTGGTGGCTTATTTCTGTATTTACCAGATGAGGAGAAACAAACCTCACACACCAGTCAGAGTTATACTGTCAGAGATATGTGATTCCTCAGCGCGCCGAAACCAATTGTCCACCGCAGGCGCCTCGGTCCGGCTCTGATGCCAAGGAGCCAGAACAGGCTGATAGCCTAATACACATTGAAAAGGAGTTAGGTTAGTGGAGGAGTGACGTAGCGAGTTCTGAGCCATCTCTGCCCAGGGCACGAACTTCGCCCACTCCCCCGGCCGATCCTGGCAATAAGACCGCAGAAACCTACCCACATCCTGGTTAACCCTCTCCACCTGCCCATTACTCTCGGGGGGGAAACCTGAGGTAAGACTAATCGAGATCCCCAGACGCTCCATGAACGCCTTCCAGACCCTTGATGTGAACTGGGCACCCCGATCAGACACTATATCCTCAGGCACCCCATAGTGCCGGAAAACGTGTGTAAACAGGGCCTGTGCAGTTTGTAAGGCCGTAGGGAGACTGGGCAAAGGGAGGAGACGACAGGACTTCGAAAACCGATCCACAACGACCAGGATCGTGGTGTAACCCTGTGAAGGTGGAAGATCAGTCAAAAAAACACCGACAGGTGCGACCACGGCCGTTGAGGAACGGGTAGAGGTTGTAGCTTACCTCTGGGCAGGTGTCTAGGAGCCTTGCACTGGGCGCACACTGAGCAGGAGGAAACATAAATCCTCACGTCCTTAGCTAAAGTGGGCCACCAGTACCTCCCATCAAGACAGCGCATCGTCCGACCTATCCCAGGATGACCAGAGGAGGGTGACGTGTGAGCGCAATAGATCAATCGGTCGCGGACAGCAGACGGAACGCACAGACGACCAGCTGGACACTCGGTGGGGGGGGGGGGGGGTACTGTCACGACTTCTGCCGAAGTCGTTGCCTCTCCTTGTTCGGGCGGTGCTCGGCATTCGACGTCACCAGTCTTCTAGCCATCATTGATCCATTTTTCATTTTCCATTGGTTTTGTCTTGTCTTGTCTTCCCACACGCCTGTATCTACTAGCGCCTTATAATGGGAATGCAGGGAAAAATCAGGAAAAGAGACCGAGACAAACATTAGTGCAACAGAGGGCTCTGGATGAGAATGGTGCCTACTCACCTGGGGTGATGCCAGAATGCCCTGCCTGCCTTCTCTATTCCCAGAGCAACCAACCCGGCACCGACCAGCAGTGTGCCCTCTACGACCATGAATGGTGCTCGAGCGGGAACCCCCTCCGGTCTCCCTGCGCACCATCCCTCCCAATTCCATAGGTTCGGGAGAGAGGGTGCGGGAGGATGGAACAACCAGACCCCGATCTAGACGTCCACGAGTAGCCAGCATGTTGTCCAGCCTGATGGACATGTCCACCAGCTGGTCGAAGGTGAGGGTGGTGTCTCTACAGGCCAGCTCCCGACGGACGTCCTCGCGTAGACTACAACGGTAATGGTCGATCAGGGCCCTGGCGCTCCATCCAGCGCCGGCAGCCAAGGTCCTAAACTCCAAAGCAAACTCCTGTGCACTCCTCGTCTCCTGCCTCAGATGATAGAGGAGCTCACCCGCTGCTTTGCCTTCGGGTGGATGGTCGAATACTATCCGGAATTGGCGGGTGAACTCCTCAAAATGGTCCAACGCCGCATCCTCCTTTCTACACACAGCGCTGGCCCATTCCAGGGCTTTCCCGGTGAGGCATGAGACGAGGGTGTAACTCTTCTCACGGTCAGATGGTACTGGGGAGACCGTGGTCAGCTACAAGTTCAGCTTAAGGAGGAAACCCTGGCAGCCGGCAGTATCTCCGTTGTATCCCGTGGGTAGGGATAAATGGATCTTCGGTTCCGGAGGGGAAAAAGCGTTCAAGGGATATTCCAGTTGTGGTGGTGGTGGCGCTGGAGAAACTCCATGTCTCTCCCAGCGATCCATATTCTGGACAATACGATCCATGACGGAGCTTAAACAGTCAATCTCCTCTGCTTGTTCCCAGACGCGTTCCTCCACCTCCATGAGCGTAGTGTCCTCTCCTGCTGACTTCATATATTAGGGTCAGAGATTCTGTCAGAGATATGTGTATAGGTGGCAGGGAAGTCAGGCGCAGGAGAGTCAAACGGAGTGTAAAATGGAGTCTTTTAATAAATGTCCAAGTAACATGCTCCATAACAAGAAATAATAAGAAAAATTAATATAAACAAATATGGGTACGAACACCCGTCGCGCACCTATACAAAAAACACTACACTGACAATAAACAATATCTGACAAAGACATGAGGGGAAACAGAGGGTTAAATACACAACAGGTAATGAATGGGAAGACAAGACAAAACCAATGGAAAATGAAAAATGGATCAATGATGGCTAGAAGACCGGTGACGTCGAACGCCGAGCACCGCCCGAACAAGGAGAGGCAACGACTTCGGCAGAAGTCGTGACATATACTTAAAATATATCTTTAATAATAATAAGAGCTTTGCAATAGCCTTTGACTTTCAATGATGTGCTTTCTCTAATGAACCATTGAAAGTCACAACAGAAAAGTACAAAGATCTTTTATAGCCAAGATACACCCCTCTCAACCTACATGACGAACCACAGATCTTAGGAACTGTTCACAAAGAAATAATTTTTCTTGAGAAAGTATCCCTTAGCCAGATTACATTCGCTATAAATTATCGTTCAGTTTGGTCCCTAAAACAAGGTTCTAATCTCGTTCCTGGTACTTCATAGCACAAAAACATTACCTCATGTTATCTGGAATGCTCTTTAGGTTTTATCACCCAAAGACATCGTAAATCTCCTCTGTCAGTGCTATCTCATAGAGGCCCATCCTCAGTGGAACACACACTCAATAGTTAACAGAATACTCTATTCTGTCGAATAAAACAACCATTATAATGCAATACAAGCATTATAACATACTCTTGCAATTTTCCACAACGTGTGTTATTTAGTATGTATTTGTGTGTAAGCATGCTGAATACCTAAATGCTGAGTGTGTATACGTGCTGAGTATGTCTGTGTGTGTTTCCATCTTCAGTGTGTGTGTGTGTGTTTGTGTGTGTGGGTGGGTGGAATTCCTGAAGGCTGAGTGGTAACCGTCTCTAGAGGTCTTTCCCGGGCTCTGTGTTTGTTTGATGCTATTTGATAGCATTGGGCTTGTTCAGGAGAGGCCTATGTGTGAGACGTGTGTGCGTGTGTGAGTGAGTGTGTGCGTATTTATGTGTGTGTGTGTCAGGCATGTATGTGAAGCGTGTGGGAGAAATCAACACACAAGGTTAGTTATCAGAGGAGGTTGTGATGTCTGCTGCTCTATTATAAAATATGGGGAGGCATACAAAGCCTGTATAGGCTATGCTCACCTTAAAGCTATTCAACCACCCTTGGAGCAAAATGTTTGTTCAATATAGGTTCTTTCTTTATTATTCAAGATGTATGTTTCAGCATTAACGCGCATCAGTGTGTCTGTTGTGTTACAGAGCATGCACAAACTAAGATCATATCCTGTTGTTCCAATGTTGGAATTCTCCTTAGAATTCTGCATGGTAATGGACCTCTCTCAAACGAAGGCTGACCTTATTTCAACTCAATTACTATTCTATGAGACCTTTTATGGCTTAAGAAACACAAGCGCATTTCGTGAGCCTGGGATTCTCTTGGCCACCCTGGGATTTGCGCACACACACACCCCCAGGTTCAGGTCTGCCAGAAGGTTGTAGTGTATGGGCTAATTGATATTCTCGCCCGCTGCCCTGGGCTTCTCCTAGGAACTTCTCTCTGCAGTGTTGCTGACAGGGCATGTTCCTACACTGCTACAGACTTCAAATAGGATCAAAGGATGGAAGCGTGTGTGCATGCGTGCGTGTGTGTGTCAAAGAGAGAGCAAAAGATGTGTGTTACCAGCATGCAAGCTGTCTGCAGTCATCATTCTGCCTCTCTTGCTCTCTCTCATCCCTCTCTCTCTGTTATTTCCATTCAAGGAGAAAGAATAACATCAAAATGTTAGTGGAGTTTCTCGCTGTACGTGCATGGATCCAAACATCCTGTCTGAGTCTTGACATGTGATTGGTTGGATTGGGAAGAGTCTCTAGGTATGACACTTAACTAATCACTAAGTGTAAAGGCTGCACTGCTGCAGGCCTCCAACTAATATGTTGGCATTATTACACAGCTGTGCTCTTTCCTTCCTTTATAATCAGGTTCCCTGTGAACGTGTAAAAGTCTAATTAAATGGCAAAACCCCACAGCCACAATTTACAGATTAAGCATCGATCCACTTGGCCTTTCACTTACAGGGAGAGAACTGTCACAGCCTATTATGAGCACTGGTCAAAGTCAGGGTCCTCTGTGAACATTATCTCCATGGTAATCTGTTTTGGTTAGGCACTTGATGTGTTTTTATGATTTGCTCTCAATTTAACTGAATGTCAAACTCTGTGTGGTCTCTCTCTCTTTCTTACCGCCCACCTCTCTTTCCCCCACCATTTTCAACTTTCTTTCAACCTCCACCCTCTTTCTCTCTGTCACCCTCTATCTCTTGCCTTTCTCTCGTCCACCTATCTCTTTCTTTCTCCTATCTTACCACCCCCCCATCTCTCTCCCCTCTCTCAGAGTCGCTGGACAGGTAACAGTATAAAAACATGTCCCCAGCTATCATCTTTATGTGAAGAGAAGTTTAGCAGTGGTTTGATCGTTAATGGAGGATTGCAAATTAGGATTTAATGGTTCGGTGGCCTATAGGTTGGCCCCTCTGGGCCACCGTTGGTTATTGTGTTTCATTAGTGTCTCGGTTGGAGGCTGTTGACACCTCCGGTTCGTCCTAGGCTGCGTCTGAAATGGCACTCTATTCCCTATGAAGTGGGCCCATGGGGCTCTGGTCAAAAGTAGTGCACTATATATAAAATAGGTTGCCATTTGGGATGCAGCCCTAATCCTATCACAGTCAGAAGGGCGTTGCTCCATCACACTCACAACAGAGAGCCTTATTGTTCTGTGGCTACAAATATGCTCCAATGACATATTTATTATGACCTAAGGCCAATGCATGATGAGCATTTAAATGCTTTGATGGCTACCGACCGATAGGAAAACCAACCGTTTGGCGACCCATTGAATTCTAAGTAGTTATGAGAAGAATAGCTTGTGAGTAATCAGTGTTTGTGTCAGTATTTGAGGGTTCTTAGCTTGACTTGCCCTTCGAGGTGTAATATCTGTAATCAACTTTAAACGAACCGGGCAGTGTGAACTCAGATGTGCTGTATGGCGGATGATTAGAATGATATTTGTAGGCTAGCTTTGATAAAGACCGATTGAGGTCGAAAAACGGCTGCTTTGTAATAAATAAGAGCATTTGTGCCTTGAAAGAATTCTTGTTGTTGCAGTCTTTTTGGGAGATGCCATCACCTTGTTCATTTGTACCTGTTTGTCCAGATGGGATGTATAGTAACAGTAATATGTTGCCCAATAAAAGATCATTTCTTCACGTTCCCAATGTTTTGCAACACATTGTAGAGCTTGCTATTATCTACGATACACTTTGATCATTTTATTGCCCATTTCCATGGAAATGAAATAGGTGTTATAATCTTTTCATTTATCAATTGTAAAACAACAACAAAAATGCATTCTTGAATAATTGATGGTGATTTGATTGGGCTCTGAATTGAAGTTTAGGGCTAATATATGGGTCTCCTTTTTCAACGCAATCAATTGTCGTAGATCTTTTTACCCACAATCTCATTTGTATTATTGCTGTATAATTAGTCCATTCCATTATATCGATTAGATTGTGTTTTGAAGGTGAAGCAGTCTCTATGTCATTTTGCACACAGCAATATGAAACACTAATACGGACTCACGGAAAAAATGCAGTTAATATAAGGACTACCTCCTAGTACCTCATTCACATACACTAATTTACTCAATTTAAGCACCACTTAAGGAGCTTGCTCCATTTTCATTTTCTTCATAAGTTGCCTGTGTACAACCCCCCACATCTAGAATGCCTAATTAGCTTAGAGTATTAGACTTCTCAAACAAAACACACACACATGCGCACACGCAAGGAGGTACACATCCACACACAGATGCGGGCACAGACACGTGGGTGCACAAGTGGACACAAACACACAAACGGCCATGTTTTGCTGGCTAAGCCAGTTATTTTTAAAGGCCCTGCATCTGGTTGCCTCACTGGATGGACTCAAGACTCTACAGTTAAACTCTACAGTTTAACGAAGAACGATAGAAAGAAGGGAACGAAACGACTTAATTCTCTGCTAAGCAAAATCATTTCTCATTTTTCTCATCTCAGTCTCGACCCTGAAAATGTTCTGACTCCCAATTTACAATTTACCCCATCAGGGAGGGGACTAGAAGAGAGGAGAGGCCCCCGGAGCGACTCAAATGAATAGGAATAATCTACAGCCTTGTTTATTGAAGTCCCATCCGCTGACATTTTCTGTTCCTCTGCCGCAGGACATCTCGTAAGCACTAACGTAATTCCGAGGAAGGAGATTTGATAAGTGAATCCAGCCATAATGGATCAGTTAGCTTTATAGTCTTCCTCTTGTCTGGCTCTTTGTTTTCGTCCCTGCATCTTAGATCCCAATGTGTGCATTGTTCTTCCCGTGGGGGAGGGGGGAGGAGGGGGGGTTGATACTCACATCCACAGTGGTGGTAACAGGTTTTAGTATACTAACAACACCAACTCTGCTATTTCTGTTGTTTCTTTTTTGGGCAATTTTCATCACGTTTAGAACGTCTGTCGATTTAGCAATTATGTATTGTCACAGTTGATTTGGGTACCCTAGTAGTGTCGGATGTCAATTTGATTGGATTTTTGAAACTTCAGCCTTACAGTGTAGTTGAGTATGACAGTCCCACTGTAGTTTCAGTCGGTATTGTTGCAATACATCAGTTTTAAACAGAAAACAAACTCTTACTCTTCTTCCTTATTTCCCCACCTTAAAGAGCGCATAAGTGACAAATTAATTTGAACAGTTTGGGGCGGACTGTCAGTTCACACTAACAACGTTATCTCCTAGTATAAGCTGTATAAATGGGGCAGAAATCATTCCAGGTCAGATCCCATGCAGTAAAGAAGGGCTCTTAGCCTGCTAGGGGTTGGAATGGGTTGGCCATGGAGTCCCACACTTTCCGAAGGAAAAGACATGTAGGTATGTGCTCAACTTTCTATCTACAGGACAGTAACGAATAGAACAGCAGAAGGAGTAGAAAACGCTTGGTAAATACTTACTTAAAGCATTCAGGCATAATGCTTTATGACTTGTTATGAGCATGTATGAGCTTTTATAATGTCTTATAACAAGGTTTCTGTGTCTAATATCAAAATGTCAAATTTACTGGTACTTTATTACCTCGATGGGAGTTGAGGGTTGGTTTTGCAGCAGAATCCTCATCAGTATCTGAATGTACTATGGTAATCTGGTTTAGACATGCAGGTATGCTCAATTTTTTATTGGCAAGCACTATCTGAAGGTAGCTCACATGCTATGCAGCTTGATATCATTTTGAATTTTCTGTTCAGAATCCTACCCAAGCTTATCTTTCACCATGGCATAGACATATTCAACATAGATATTGTATGGATTCAGACTGTTGCTTGCATTACTGCTGTGGAGACTCTCTACATGTATGTTTTAGATACGTTTATGTCTCCACTCAGTGAAGGAAAGGCTTATCTATCCCCACATGCTGTGTCGACTCCTGAGTAGTGCTGAATGATTAACTAAAATATTAGTTATTTTCTTATTGACTTACGTTGGTTCAATCATTTGAATTCCATTTTGTTTCGGGGTTTTCTGAGAGCTTAATACACACACTGCAGAGTTTCTCTAAATCAGATCCAGCCTGAACTGTGTGATGTTGTAGTTTCTCTAGAGATAAATCAGACCCAGACTGAACTGTGTGATGTAGTAGAGAGTTGTAGTTTCTCTAGAGATAAATCAGACCCAGACTGAACTGTGTGATGTAGTAGAGAGTTGTAGTTTCTCTAGAGATAAATCAGATCCAACCTGAACTGTGTGATGTAGTAGAGAGTTGCAGTTTTCAACAGGCCAATGTTCTACATAGTTTAGAGCATAACATGGGGTAACTAACTACAATGACCATAATGCATTGCGCAGCTACTTGTCTGGTCTCTGTTTATTTTATGCCTGCTATGGAAGAGTCAGAAGAATGTGTGCTCGTGAGGGGATATACACTGAGTAGACTCAATTCATCAGGGCATGGACTCTATAAGGTATCGAAAGCATTCCACAGGGATGCTGGCCCATGTTGACTCTAATACTTCTCACAGTTGTGCCATGTTGGCTGGATGTCCTATGGGTGGTGGACCATTCTTGATACACACGGGAAACTGTTGAGCGTGAAAAACACAGCAGCGTTGCAGTTCTGGAAGCAAACCGGCACCTACTATCATACCTCGTTCAAAGGCACTTAACTTTTGTCTTGCCCATTCACCCTCTGAATGGCACACATACACAATCGTTGTCTAAATTGTCTCAAGGCTTAAAAATCCTTCTTTGACCTGTCTCCTCCCCTTCATCTACACTGATTGAAGTAGATTTAACAAGTGACATCAATAAGGGATCATAGTTTACACCTGGATTCACCTGGTCAATTTATGTAATGGAAAGAGCAGGTGTTCCTAATGTTTTGTATGCTCAGTATAGAGTGCAGCTGTTGCTTCGCGAGGTATCTCTATCTGAAAATACATGTTCGAAGTGATTGATAGTTGGTATTCAGCAGTCATCGAAGTATGCCTTATTCATTTTGAAGAACTACAAAATAGTGATTTTGTCAGACAGCATAGGCAGCAGCTCTATAGAGATGAGACGATGACTTGGAATGAAATAGAAGTCATCAAATAAAACAAATGTAACATACACAACAACTGAAATATTTCATTAAAATAATGTGAATAAATGATGGTTAATAAGTGATAAGCAGAAATGGGCAGACACTACCATCATGGGACTTTTATTCATTGTTTTATTCTGATACAACATTCAACCCAAAGAATAGAAACCGACATCGAAAGCCATGAATATTTTTTTTTTACCATCAAATCAACCTCAAAAAGCACTGATCTCTCAGCACTACTCCCCCAGTGGCATATTTCTGGTAAAGCAGTAGTCTAATCCAGTCTGCCTCCCCCATATACTCCCTATACGCTTCAGCCCTGCTAGAGACTGAGCAGTAAAGCATTGGCTGCATGCTGTACAGGTTGCAGATGAGGACACAGCATACTGCAGCATCATGCTCATTTTGATATGTCTATTGCTGTAGCAATAGTTTTTATGGGTATGTTTTGTAGCTCATTGAACATACTACTGCAATCTCTCATAAGTAATGTGTTCCTCTCAGCAAGCAGCTGGATAAATATTGTTTGGTCATGTAATTCTCCTGGCTTCGGGGATGAGGCTGATTTGATATTATGTCCATGTATTGACTGTGGGAAATAACGGCAAATATGATTTGCAATTGGATCATTTATCTGTTCATGTTGCCATGTAATGATGGCATTGGGTAAAGACAAGAATGTACATGCAGCCTCATACAGAAATAGCAATTAATTCGTTGTGCAAGAACATTTTTGAAAGACTGTCTCCACATATGGAAAACATAGTCCTGTCATGTTCTAGTAAACATTTGATCAAATTGCATTGATTTACAGTGAGGGGTAATACATTATAGCCAGACTATCATGTCATACAGTCTCTGTCCATATCTCACTGCTACTGCACTGTGCCAGTGGTGTACTGTGTCTGTACCTACGTGTAGAGTCATTGTTGGGCTGACAGTGTCCGCTGCTGGCTGCAACATAAACTGCATTGTCTCCAACTGTGCATGTCTCTGCGGCAGCATCTGAGCACAATCTATCCAAGGAGCATTTACGTGCGAAGACAGGCACACCACACATATAGACCGGTCACAGGGGTATTGTTTTCCTCAAAAAGGTAGGGGTCCAAACTATTGACACCAGGAAATATTATTATAAATAAAGTAGTCAAACGTTTAGTCCCATATTCCTAGCACGCAAGGACAACATCAAGCTTGTGACTACAAACTGGTCGGATGCATTTGCTGTTCGTTTCGGTTGTGTTTCAGATACTTTTGTGCCCAATAAAATTGAATGGTAAATAATATATTGTTTCATTTTGGAATCAACTTTGGAGTCACAAACAATCTGTTTCCCATTCATACATAATATACCATTAATTTCTATTGGGCACAAAATAATCTGAAACACAACCAAAACAAAATGTAAATGCATCAAACAAGTTTGTAGAGTCATAAGCTTGATGTACAGTGCCTTCAGAAAGTCTGTTCACCCCTTGACTTGTTTGGTTTTGTGTTAGAGCATGAATTGAAAATGGATTAAATTGAGACTTCATGTCACTGGCCGACACACAATACCCCATGATGTGAAAGTGGAATTATGTTTTTAGAAATGTTTACAAATGAACTAACAATGAAAAGCTGGAATGTCTTATAAGTATTCAACTATTGTATTGCAAGCATAATAAGTTGAATGGACTTATGATTTTTGAATGACTACCTCATCTCTGTACCTCATTCATAAAATGATCTGTAAGGTCCCTCAGTCAAGCAGTGAATTTCAAACACAGATTCAACCACAAAGACCAGAGAGTTTTCGAATGCCTCGCAAAGAAGGGCGCGTATTGGTAGATGGGTAAAAATGAAAAAAGCAAACATTGAATATCCATTTGAGCATGGTGAAGTTACTAATTACACTATGGATGGTGTATCAATATGCCTAGTCACTACAAAGATACAGGTGTCCTTCCTAACTCAGTTGCCGGAGAGGAAGGAAAATGGTCAGGGATTTCACCATGAGGCCAACGGCGACTTTAAAACAGTTACAAAGTTTAATGGCTGTGATAGGAGAAATCTGAGGATGAATCACCAACATTGTAGTTACGCCACAATACTAACCTAATTGACAGAGTGAAAAGAAGGAAGCCTGTGCAGAATATTATTCATGCATGTTTTAGGAAAAAAAAATATTCCAAAGCAACAAAGTAATTCTGCACAAAATGTGGCAAAGCAATAAAATGTTGTCCTGAATACAAAGTGCTATGTTTGGGGCAAATCCAAAAACAACACATTACTGAGTACCACTCCATATTTTCAAGCATAGGGGTGGCTGCATCATGTTATGGGTATGTTTGTAATTGGACGAAAAGAAACGGCATGGAGCTAACCCCAGGCAAAATCCTTGAGGAAAAGCTGCGTAAGTCTACTTTCCACCAGACACTTGGAAATGAATTAACGTTTCAGCAGGAAAATAACCTAGACACATGGCCAAATATACACTGGAGTTGCTTACCAAGATGACACTGAATGTTCCTGAGTGGCCTAGTTACAGTTTTGAATTAAATAAATTAAAACATAAAAACATGGCCACGCTACAGAGGGTTATATCGGTCCACCAATAAAGGACTAGTAAATGCCCAGTGCACTACTTTTTTTTCCAGTTGTTTTTATTAACATTGTTTTTTAAATTTGGATTTTTCAGGGGGTGCTGCAGCACCCTAAGCACCCATACATCCAGCGGCTATGTGGGTGTGAATACCTATGTAAATGAGATATTTCTGTATTTAATTTTCAATCAATTTGGGGTATTATTGTGTGTAGATGGGTGAGAGACAAAAAATAGATTTAATCCATTTTGAATTCAGGCTGTACTGCAACAAAATGTGGAATAAGTCATTGCGTGCAAGGAATATGGGACCAAATATTAAACTTTTGAATAGGCCTACTTTATTTATAAGGATCTTTAGGGTGTCAATAATTTTGACACCTACTTTTTTGAGAGAAAAAAAACATTTATTTGAGCAATTGTATTAGTATAAAATAATATAATTTCCCAATTTTTGGGAGAATACAACATAGCCCAGTATTTGAATTATGTATTTTATGCACTCATTGTGGATCTTTGTGTCAATAATTTCGAACCCCGCTGTACATTTGATTTAATAAGGTTAGATAGTTTTCCCTCTGAATATAAATAGGGATTGAATGCGGCATGCCCCCTCCCTCTTTAATCATCCAGAATATCTACCCCTGGCTAAAACATTCATTAGTAGGCCCTAAAATGACGCAGTGATAAAAAAACATTCATATTGCTGATTAATTTCTCTGACCGGCTCCCTAGTTTCCAGGTGCAACGTGAAAAAGGGAATGCTTGCGAATCCAGCCCTGGCCCGGCCATTTGGCAATGCATCTCAGCCCGGTATGCCTTGACATCAACAAGTGGATGCTCCATTGTGTGGGGAAAGAGAGTGTAGCCTAGAGCCCGGTGATGCCACTGTCCCCAAATGTTCCCACTTGTTTAATTAATTGCGGCGACAAACGGCAGATGGCTCTCTTGCTTTTTAATTTATATCTGTGAATGTTGTCTCTGGAAATGATATCCATCTAACAGAGAAATATCTAATGATTTATGGTGGTGTTTTGTAGTATTGGAACCACCAATCCAGCATATGTTGAAGTTTCTGAAGTGTCTCTGCTGAATATGTCAATGTTTTTTGTGTAGCCTATGGTTTGCTCTACGATTTATCCAGGAATTAGCACTGTGCGCCCTCAAACTGGGCATAGAAGACTATTCCACGTTGGTTCAACGTAATTTCATTGACGTGACGTGGAAACAACGTTGATTCAACCAATGTGTGTGTGTGTGTGTGTGTGTGTGTGTGTGTGTGTGTGTGTGAGAGAGTGTGAGAGTGTGTGGCAAAGGAACGAGGCGCTGAAATTAATGAGCCCGAAAGTGATTGAGAGATAAGAGTGATATTATTGTGAGATTAAATGGCGATAGTCATGCATGTTAGCCCGCTCGAGTTGCAGGTTTTATTGACATTTTAGTCATTTAGCGGATGCTCTTATCCAGAGCGACTTACATGACCGATTTGTAGGGTTAAGTGCCATGCTCAAGGACACTTCGAAGATTTTTCAACTGGTCAGCTCGGGGATTTGAACCTTTCGGTTAATGGCCCAACGCACTTAACCGCTAGGCTACCTGCCGCCCTATGTTTTTTCAGTTACACTATTCCTTCTGCTTAAGCACTTGAAGCACACACTTTTATTTAATTTGATTAGCGAGGAGTTCAAAAGCCTACATTTTGATGCACTGTTTACTCTTTTCCAATAGGCTACTTGACCACAGGGTCATACGTAGACTACCGGGCAATAAATGCCTACATTGATACATGCAATTGTGGACGGTCCCATACACATTAAAACATATACAAATACATGTGTTTTCAGACATATTTGTAACGAGCCTATTCAATGCCCATTGCAATTTAGTTGCGAGCCTGTTCGGAGCCGGGCGTCAGTTATTGCACAGTTGAAGCCGCCTTTATGTGTCAAATCTCACTACCGGCTCATAGCAACGCCTGGAGTGAGGGACTTGAGGTCGAACGAGAGGGAGGGAGGGTATTCTCCTCTTTCCTCTCCGAGGCGAGTGCAAAGGAGAGGGTGGGTGGCTAAGACTTGTTGATGTGGAAGATGGGTTGATCTATAGACGGAAACAAGAGTCACCCTTCGTCGTTTTTCTTACAGCGCGGGATTGATGCCAAATGCGCTTTTGCGCGGGAGAGGTGTGCGTGTGCAATGGTGCCTATAGATAGCCTATGTGTTTCCATGCTGGGTATCCTATCCTGTCTTTTCGATTACGCACCTGATTGCTGTCTCTCCAACGAACGGTGGGTTTAATATGAAATTCCCCACAGCCGTATTGTCTCCTCCGCATCCGGCAGCGTAAGTTTATCTATTTGTATGCAGTTGTCACACCGCCCAGACGTCATCCGCACAGGACCCGGTTAAGCTTAGGTTAGCCTACATTTTCTTTTCTCTCCAATCGGTGTACAATCGTCCATGTTGTGTGTGTGTTTCTCTTGGACCACAATACCAATCTACAATGACAGCTCAGATGTGAAGGGAAGTGGACTATACAAAGAGAAGACGTGAAAACGCATCATGCAGCCATGCGGTCGGATATGTATAGCCTATATTGCTATTCAATAGGCCTAGATATAGCCACGTTTGATATTTACGTATTACTTTGATGTCGTATTTATCGTACTGACATGTATTGGTTAATATTTGACTCTCCAAGATGAATGGCCATTTCAGGAGCAGTGTTGCGTATTGAATGGTCAGCTTGGCTAATATTTCTGCGTAAACGTCGTGTACCTAAGCTGTACCCTGGCGAGTGAGTGCCCATCGTCCGACGGTGATAATCACCCAGAAAAGCGCTTTTGTTTGTTTGTTTGGACGGCTGGCGGAACACACGCGCGCACACACACTCAACACAGCGTGGCCACCGCTGTCCAGCGTGCTGAGTTCTGAATCCTGCACCGGTCTCCAGGACGAGAGGAGGGAAGGAAGACAAAAGGAGAAGAAGAGACAGGAGTGTGGGAAGGGGAGGCTACAACACACACTGGACATTTAGCAGGGGATGGAAGTGAAAATGTCACCCAATAAATCGAAAATCAATACGCAGATATGACTGTTGAGCAATCTCGTTGGGGGTGAGTTTTTGCCAAGCAATTTCACCAGCTAGACTCCTGATGAAAATATGGAATGAAATAATTTTATGACAACAGTTTCATGATTCTCACGAACCGTACAATTAATGATAACGCAATGTTTCATAAGCACTAAAATGTAGTGTCTGTACACTAAAGGCAGTTATCAAAAAGTAGACTACTATTTAAATATACCTGATTCTACACCACGGACCGTCTAGCCGCCAATATGGGACTGTGACCGTGCTGCGAGCGACTAGAGGCGGTTGTTTATGTGGTCTGTGCTCCGTGTGCGGACGGAGTGCGGACCGGACCTGAGCAGCAGTGAGACATTGAGCCATGGCAGCCGCTATTGCCAGCGGTCTGATCCGGAAGAAGAGGGAGGCACGGGAGCAGCATGTAGACCGACCACCCCCAAACAGGCGGAGGAAGAGCCCCAGTAAGAACAAGGGGCTCTGCAATGGCAACCTGGTCGACATCTTCTCCAAAGTGCGTATCTTCGGCCTGAAGAAGAGGAGACTACGGAGACAAGGTGTGAGAAGTTGTGTGTCCCCGTGTTTGTGAGGTGTCTTTTGTGACTTATGTGGGTAACGCATTGTGCTGTAAAGTCAACCTTTTTATACACATCATTAATTTGGGTAACCCCTCATTGGGAAGTAGGCAAACCAATGTGCGCATTAACATTAATTTAATATCATTAAATCACTAAACTCAGAGATAAACCATTGCAGTATCATATTTGCACTGACTATCCCATCATCCATAAATGCTGAATGAAGGGAGAAAACACACGTGGTAGGCTATAGCCCAGGGTTCCCCAACTGGCTTCCTGTGTGGGACT
This sequence comes from Oncorhynchus mykiss, assembly GCF_057628025.1. NCBI lineage: Eukaryota > Metazoa > Chordata > Actinopteri > Salmoniformes > Salmonidae > Oncorhynchus > Oncorhynchus mykiss. Next base: position 5,814,619 of record NC_143043.1, on the reverse strand, counting down.
TGGCCTGCAGGTGATGTCATTTGCCCCCCCCCCCCCCCCAAGTTTTCTGAGCTAAAAAGATATATACTTAAATTCTTAATTGTTGGGTATAAAAGACTGTAAAAACACCAGGAAATCCACCATAAGTGATTTTAAATGTGTACATGTGTTCCCAAGCATAATAGTATGTAATAATATGTGATTGTATACAAATCTAAGCTAGGTTTGAAATGATTATGTTTTAGTGAAATATTGTATCTGTTTAGGCTTCTTGCGGTCAATTTGCAGTCTACAAATGATTTGTAATTATGTTCCAGGCCCGTCCTGCGGCTGAAGTTAAACCCTGCTGTAGCTTGTGGCGGCCAATCCCATGGTTCTTATGGTTGACTATAGCGGTCTCTTTGTTGGTCCCTCACAGGCAGGAAGGAGAGAAGGGGAGAAAAAACTCCTCTACCCCTGATTTAGCCTACATTCAATCTCAGGTAGATGACAGGCAATAGACGAGCGGTGTGTGATGCTTTAGAACAGGGTTCCCCAACTGGTGGCCCGCGGGCCAAATTTCTGAGCTGAAAAAAAAAAACTAAAACATTGTTGGACATAAAAGACTGTAAAAACACCAGGACATTTTTATTTTCAAAATCTGTGCCGAAGTGTTCCCAAGCATAATAGAGAGACGTGATCGTATATAAATGTAAGCAACGTTTGAAATATTCTATCTCTTTGGGCTTCTTGTGGTCAATTTGCAATTTACAAATGATTTGTCAGTATGTTCCGCCCCCTCATACCATCCGCTCAAGAAAAAAATTGTCCTGTGGCTGAATCTAGTTGATGATCCCTGCTTTAAAACGGAGATATCACCAAGTCTTGCTTGAATTGGCGCTCCTACATGCACACTGCTGAACTGATGAACTGCATTGTGCATATAACAAAGCCTTACACACACCCAGAATGAACAACAAATACAATTAATTGCTGTGAGACCTAAAAGGTTAATAGTTCCCCGATAAGAGGCTACGCCTTTCAAACCTAATCTTTCCTCACATAACTGTATTGAACCTGTGGGCCACTGCCTTTCATTTATATCCTCCGATCAAAAAATCAAAAACTCATACAATACACAGGCTTAACAGTGCTGTATTAAACCAGCTAGACAGCATATTTCCATTCCTAGTCCCTGTCTGTCTGGATGCCCCCTGCACTGTCCAATAACCCAGTTATTCTGGCTTGTAGACAGAGATCCCAGCAGTTGCAGGACTTGATGCTAGATCATACCAACAGAGAAGCCGGGGCCTAATAAAACCATAATAGGCGCTGTGGGCTTGGGTATGTGGCGTAGCTGTGTATCTTGGTACCTGCCACTGGTGTCTACGGGGGCAATCTGTCGCTAATAAATTCCAGAGTCAAAGACACTGATGCCAGGCTTATCCGGTGTGACAAATTACTCCTACAACGCCTTGACAACAACACACCTGCCAACTCAGGGCGCCTCTGTCTGTTTGTGTGTGTGCATGTGTGTGTATGTATTTGCTTGTGTGGGTGTGTGTTCATGTGTGCACGTGTGACAGTGACATTGCCCTGATAGGTATTGGCAAGTGATGCATTGTATTTGGCCTTTCTAAAACAGGTCCTCTGCCATAAGACAATGCATTATAACAATAAAATGTAGTGGTGGAGAAAGCTACTCAGAAATGTATGATTTGTTCTAGTTGCTGAGTGATAAGAGTTGTAGTCAGACCACATGGCAAACACTTGGGCCACATCCCAAATGGCACCCTGTTCCCTATGTTGTGCACTACTTATGGGCCCTGTCAATTTTTTTGCACTAGAAAGGGAATAGGGTGCTATTTGGGATGCAACCTTGGGTGTCGCCCATCTTCATCATAGCCGTTCCGTTATTTGTGATTACTGGCCCAGTGGGAAGATATCTCATTAATTTCCCACTCGCATGAGAGTTGTTGGGGACAATTTTTAGCGAGTGATTTCAACCACCACCACAGCTTTCAGAGCTCACAGGGGGCTGCTAGGAAATGCTGCCCACTCTTATGCTCTCTCTCTCACACACACATGCATATGCACACACATGCACACAGACGCAGGCACGCAGACATGTACAGAAACAAACACACAAACAGACTAAAGGAAGAGTAATGACTTGTTTGGTGTGCTTAATTCAATACCGGCCTCTCTGGAAGGACATTTCTAGCAAAATAAAGCTGAATGCTCCACCAATCATACGCGGCACTATAACGCGAGCGGACAATGCAGTTGTCTTTTTTTCAGGGCTTCCACAGCTGAGGATACACTGGAAATAGGGCTTCCAGGGGAGAGCTTTTTCCTAGATGATTAGTTTTTCTGAGACTGTGTGGGTTTTCCATTGAGGAGACCAGGTTTTTCTTTACTGTGGCGCAGTTGACACTGTTGGATGGAGCATAGTGCTGGGTGGTGTTCATTAGACACCAAATGGAAGAAATTGGACTAAAACAGAGAGGGACTGTCTGGACGTTTCGTTGCAAGCTCTAGTGAACACGAATGTGTCCTGGATTCATGCATTGGCCACAACACACATACTGATTGTATAGCTGTAATCCTTTTTTGTAAAAGCGTTTGAATATTCACCCTTTTATAATATTTTTATGGCAATGTTTTCACAAACAATGTCCTTAATCTGAATTTCTGATGATTCTTAGGATTCTACTAAATTTTGTTTGGCAAAAAAACAACTGAACAACAGCTTCCATGTCTGCATCTGAAAGACAATGCATTTATTTCCTCTTAATGCATTTCTCAGTATCTTAGTAGTAGTAAGTCCCTCTTCCACATGTACATACTGAATGTCATGGTTCCCCCTGGACCAGATGTGGGCAACATGGGTGTATACACTATCAGTGAGGTGAAATGGGCAGAGCATTGCAGATATTTCACTTCTATCTCCAACAAGTCTGCATCAACTTACCTGGTGAATCTCCATCAACTTAGGCCACCTAAAACAGTTTAAAAACGTAACCTTTTCACACGTAACAACAAACAGGTGTGATCATTCTACAGTGGTCCCTTTAGCGTACGCTAAAACCGGTGTCATTATAACGCTTATTTAGAACGTCCAGTTTTGATTGACACAATAGTCAGCATTTGAGGTAGCCACACTGTTTTTCCACGCAAACATTTTGCACAAACACAGTCCTTACAACGTTATGTCCTGTATGTGACCAGTTTATTTTGGGATGCAATATTCAGACATGCACAGAAGGGTCTACAGCAGGGTCTACAGTCAATCACGGATTACAAAAAGAAAACCAGTCCCGTCGCGGACCAGGATGTCTTGCTCCCAGACAGACTAAACAACTTCTTTGCTTGCTTTGAGGACAATACAGTGCCACTGACACGGCCCGCTACCAAAACCTGCAGACTCTCCTTCACTGCAGCCGACGTGAGTGAAACATTTAAACGTGTTAACCCTCGCAAGGCTGCAGGCCCAGACGGCATCCCAAGCCACGTCCTCAGAGCATGCGCAGACCAGCTGGCTGGTGTGTTTACGGACATATTCAATCAATCGTTATCCCAGTCTGTTGTTCCCACATGCTTCAAGAGGGCCACCGCTGTTCCTGTTCCCAAGAAAGCTAAGGTAACTGAGCTGAAGCGGGCAAAAAAGTTATTTAGTTTGCCTGGGAGCAAGACATCCTGGTCCGTGACTGGGCTGGTTTTCTTCTTGTAGTCCGTGATTGACTGTAGACCCTGCCACATGTCTGAGCCGTTGAATTGAGATTCTACTTTGTCTCTATACTGACGCTTAGCTTGTTTGATAGCCTTGCGGAGGGAATAGCTGCACTGTTTGTATTCGGTCATGTTACCAGTCACCTTGCCCTGATTAAAAGCAGTGGTTCGCGCTTTCAGTTTCACGCGAATGCTGCCATCAATCCACGGTTTCTGGTTAGGGAATGTTTTAATCGTTGCTATGGGAACGACATCTTCAACGCACGTTCTAATGAACTCGCACACCGAATCAGCGTATTCGTCAATGTTGTTATCTGACGCAATACGAAACATATCCCAGTCCACGTGATGGAAGCAGTCTTGGAGTGTGGAATCAGCTTGGTCGGACCAGCGTTGGACAGACCTCAGCGTGGGAGCTTCTTGTTTTAGTTTCTGTCTGTAGGCAGGGATCAGCAAAATGGAGTCGTGGTCAGCTTTTCCGAAAGGAGGGCGGGGCAGGGCCTTATATGCGTCGCGGAAGTTAGAATAACAATGATCCAAGGTTTTTCCAGCCCTGGTTGCGCAATCGATATGTTGATACAATTTAGGGAGTCTTGTTTTCAGATTACGATAGCGTCTCTCCAGTGAGCCATGTTTCTGTGAAGCAAAGAACGTTACAGTCTCTGATGTCACTCTGGAATGCTACCCTTGCTCGGATTTCATCAACCTTGTTGTCAAGAGACTGGACATTGGCGAGAAGAATGCTCGGGAGCGGTGCACGATGTGCCCGTCTCTGGAGTCTGACCAGAAGACCGCCTCGTTTCCCTCTTTTACGGAGTCGTTTTTTTGGGTCGCCGGCTGGGATCCATTCCGTTGTCCTGGTTGAAAGGCAGAACACAGGATCCGCTTCGCGAAAATCATATTCTTGGTTGTACTGATGGGGAGTTGACGCTGATCTTATATTCAGTAGTTCTTCTCGACTGTATGTAATGAAACCTAAGATGACCTGGGGTACTAATGTAAGAAATAACACGTAAAAAAACTAAAAACTGCATAGTTTCCTAGGAACACGAAGCGAGGCGGCCATCTCTGTCGGCGCCATGGCAACCAACCACTCTAGCCAATAAGTAGGGTTGTTCCGAAAGCTGTGACCTCACAACTACAGTCAAGCACCCAAGCTAACTGACTAACATTAGCTAGCTACTTCCATACACATAATGAGAGAACACCCCACTCTGACCATTTCTCACCCTAGCAGAGCTGGTTAGGCTTTTTTCATGTTATCCAGATTGCTCGTAACTAACTGTGCTGCTGGCAGCAATTGAATTACGCTTTGTTGCCGACGACGTTTACTGACACCGGACATATTCAACGGGTGTTGAGCGTTCAAATATGTATCAGGTATTATGTGCTCTGGCACAATAAGACAAGAGTCTTTTGTTAAGAAATGTAACTAGAGAGCTAGCTAGGTAAACAATGAATCCCAATGCATGACGTAACGTTAGTTAGCGAGCCAGTCAGCTAATGTTAGCTAGCCTGCTAACAGTACACTTTAACTTGAAATGAAAATAGTTTGTCAAAATTAGAGTGGAGTCTTTTGTTAAGACATGTAGCTAGCTAGCTAGCTAAACAATGGACCATAATCACAATGTATGACGTTACTACCCTGCATGAATCTGCAGGTAGCTAACCAACCAGGTTCTATGGCTATAACTAGTCAAGCAAATGTGTCTGAGATACAAACAATAAGATCATACACGTAACGTTAGCTAGCAATCCAGCCAGCTAACGTTAGCTAGCTAACAGTACACTTGAAATTAAACCACTTTCTGTCAAAATTAGAAACGTGTAATATCTAAACATTTTACCAGTATACATCACAGTTGGATGCGTCTCCTGTCTGATGCCATACATGGTTGCCTTATTTTGACGATGTAATCCACACTGGTGTTTTTCCCATCTCCTTTGCTATCATACCCGAATTTCACTGATTTCAAAACTCGGTCTTCCAGAAAGTGGAGAGCATACACAAAACGTTAGTTAGCGAGCCAGCCAGCTAATGTTAGCTAGCTAACAGTACACTTTAACTTGACATTAGGTTTATGCAGTTTTACTATATGATACATTTAAAAAAAAGCTGCGTTCTACACATCTAAACATACTGACCAGCTCCAATAGACAGACGCGTGCTATATGGTAGACCAATCCAAATTCATCTCTCGGCATGTCCAGCCCACTCACTCTCAGCCAATCATGGCAGGCGGGAAGGTTGCTCGCTTTTTCTGTGGCTAAACCAACTAGGTTCGTAATTTAACATTTTTTTTCGTATTTACAGATGGCATACAAGTTCACATGTTCGAGAAGGCCAAAAAACGCACGTTGATAAAAAAAAAAAAATTACGTTCAAACAGCTCTCCTGTGAAGTTGTGACTTGCGACATACGCCTAGTTTCCTGAATCGGGTCACATTTTGGAACAGTGAGTGTATTCTGACATAAAACTAGATAGAGATATATGGAACTCACATGTGAAAAGGTTAAAACAGTTAAAATACTTAAATCTTAAAAGGAAAAAAATTAATAAAATGCTGGTCTTTCAGTCTTCCACTGCTACTTGTTATGCAATGTATACATCTACTCACCTATCATTCAAAGCCATGACAACAGGATCAGTATGAGCATGTCAACTAACTGCTGATTGTGAGTTTTTCAGTTTTTTAGTCTATGGAAATACTGAGCCTGCTTTCTTTTGAACCTGCTGAATGTGCCCGATACATATTCAGAGCAGGATTGGACAGCACACACATGCTAACACATTTATTTGTTATATTGGATAATAACTTCAGAATCCAGACCAAATGGGATATACAGTGGGGCAAAAAAGTATTTAGTCAGTCACCAATTGTGCATGTTCTCCCACTTACAAAGATGAAAATTACAGGCCTCTCTCATCATAGGTACACTTCAAATATGACAGACAAAATGAGGAAAAGATTTCCAGAAAATCACATTGTAGGATTTTTTATGAATTTATTTGCAAATTATGGTGGAAAATAAGTATTTGGTCACCTACAAACAAGCAAGATTTCTGGCTCTCACAGACCTGTAACTTCTTCTTTAAGAGGCTCCTCTGTCCTCCACACGTTACCCGTATTAATGGCACCTGTTTGAACTTGTTATCAATATAAAAGACACCTGTCCACAACCTCAAACAGTCACACTCCAAACTCCACTATGGCCAAGACCAAAGAGCTGTCAAAGGACACCAGAATCAAAATTGTAGACCTGCACCAGGCTGGGAAGACTGAATCTGCAATAGGTAAGCAGCTTGGTTTGAATAAATCAACTGTGGGAGCAATTATTAGGAAATGGAAGACATACAAGACCACTGATAATCTCCCTCGATCTGGGGCTCCACACAAGATCTCACCCCGTGGGGTCAAAATGATCACGGTGAGCAAAAATCCCAGAACCACACGGGGGGACCTAGTGAATGACCTGCAGAGAGCTGGGACCAAAGTAACAAAGCCTACCATCAGTAAAACACTATGCCGCCAGGGACTCAAATCCTGCAGTGCCAGACGTGTCCCCCTGCTTAAGCTAGTACATGTCCAGGCCCGTCTGAAGTTTGCTAGAGAGCATTTGGATGATCCAGAAGAAGATTGGGAGAATGTCATATGGTCATATGAAACCAAAATATACCTTTTTGGTAAAAACTCAACTCGTCGTGTTTGGAGGACAAAGAATGCTGAGTTGCATCCAAAGAACACCATACCTACTGTGAAACATGGGGGTGGAAACATCATGCTTTGGGTTTTTCTGCAAAGGGACCAGGATGACTGATCCGTGTAAAGGAAAGAATGAATGGGGCCATGTATCGTGAGATTTTGAGTGAAAACCTCCTTCCATCAGCAAGGGCATTGAAGATGAAACGTGGCTGGGTCTTTCAGCATGACAATGATCCCAAACACACCGCCCGGGCAATGAAGGAGTGGCTTCGTAAGAAGCATTTCAAGGTCCTTGAGTGGCCTATCCAGTCTCCAGATCTCAACCCCATAGAAAATCTTTGTAGGGAGTTGAAAGTCCGTGTTGCCCAGCAACAGGCCCAAAACACCAAAATACCAGCAACAGTGTGTGAAAACCTTGTGAAGACTTACAGAATACGTTTGACCTCTGTCATTGCCAACAAATGGTATATAACAAAGTATTGAGATAAACTTTTGTTATTGACCAAATACTTATTTTCCACCATGATTTGCAAATAAATTCCTAAAAAATCCTACAATGTGATTTTCTACATTTTTTTTCTAATTTTGTCTGTCATAATTGAAGTGTACCTATGATGAAAATTACAGGCCTCTCTCATCTTTTTTAAGTGGGAGAACTTGCACAATTGGTGGCTGACTAAATACTTTTTTGCCCCACTGTATGTAGCCTCGTTTAAATGTTTCTTCTCACAGCATTAAGATGGATTGATAATTTATTATAGAATGCATGTCACATTGACGATACCTGTGGGAATCTGTAACAAGTAGATATTGGTTGAAATATTATTAAAAATCATCCAGAAAAGCTCAATCAAGCCGAGCTAAAGTATTTGATGTGATTTGATCTGATTACAATTCCATAAATCATTGGACTCTATCTACAGTATACTATTAGAATGTGTCCTATGAAAGAGTTTTGCCCTAAGATTGAAGATCTTTGGCCAGGTGTAGACTAGAGGTCGACCGATTATGATTATTCAACGCCGATACCGATACCGATTATTGGAGGACCAAAAAAAGCAGATTTTTATATATATATTTGTAATAATAATGACACTTACAACAATATAGAATGAACACTTTAATTATTAACTTAATATAATACATAAATACAAATCTATTTAGTCTCAAATAAATAATAAAACGTTCAATTTGGTTTACATAATGCAAAAACAGATTGTTGGAGAAGAAAGTAAAAGTGCAATATGTGTCATGTAAAAAAAGTAAGGTTTAAGTTCCTTGCCCAGAACATGAGAACATATGAAAGCTGGTGGTTCCTTTTAACACAAGTCTTCAATATTCCCAGTTAAGAAGTTTTAGGTTGTAGTTATTATAGGAATTATAGGACTACTTCTTTCTATACCATTTGTATTTCATATACCTTTGACTGTTGGATGTTCTTATTGGCACTTTAGTTTTGCCAGCCTAATCTCGGGAGTTGATAGGCTTGAAGTCATCTACAAGTCCATGCTAGGTAAAGCTCCGCCTTATCTCAGCTCACTGGTCACAATGGCAACACCCATCCGTAGCACGCGCTCCAGCAGGTGTATCTCACTGATCATCCCTAAAGCCAACACCTCATTTGGCCGCCTTTCGTTCCAGTACTCTGCTGCCTGTGACTGGAACGAATTGCAAAAATCGCTGAAGTTGGAGACTTTTATCTCCCTCACCAACTTCAAACATCAGCTATCTGAGCAGCTAACCGATCGCTGCAGCTGTACATAGTCTATTGGTAAATAGCCCACCCATTTTCACCTACCTCATCCCCATACTGTTTTTATTTATTTACTTTTCTGCTCTTTTGCACACCAATATCTCTACCTGTACATGACCATCTGATCATTTATCACTCCAGTGTTAATCTGCAAAATTGTAATTATTCGCCTACCTCATGCCTTTTGCACACATTGTATATAGACTCCCCCTTTGTTTTCTACTGTGTTATTGACTTGTTAATTGTTTACTCCATGTGTAACTCTGTGTTGTCTGCTCATACTGCTATGCTTTATCTTGGCCAGGTCGCAGTTGCAAATGAGAACTTGTTCTCAACTAGCCTACCTGGTTAAATAAAGGTGAAATAAAAATAAAAATAAAAATGAACAGTGCTTTGCATCCCAGCATTGCTAAGAGCTGCTGTTTGAATTAATGCTTACGAGCCTGCCTATCACCGCTCAGTCAGACTGCTCTATCAAATATCAAATCATAGACTTAATTATAATATAATAAAAAAACATAAATACGAGCCTTAGGTCATTCATATGGTCAAATCCGGAAACTATCATTTCAAAAACAAAACGTTTATTCTTTCAGTGAAATATGGAACCGTTCCGTATTTTATCGAACGGGTGGCATCCATAAGTCTAAATATTGCTGTTACATTGCAAAACCTTCAATGTTATGCCATAATTACGTAAAATTCGGGCAAATTAATTACGGTCTTTGTTAGGAAGAAATGGTCTTCACACAGTTCGCAACGAGCCAGGTGGCCCAAACTGCTGCATATACCCTGACTCTGCTTGCAAAGAACACAAGAGAAGTGACACAATTTCCCTAGTTAATATTGCTTGCTAACATGAATTTATTCTAACTAAATATGTAGGTTTAAAAATATATACTTGTGTATTGATTTTAAGAAAGGCATTGATGTTTATGGTTAGATACACGTTGGTGCAACGACAGTCCTTTTTTGCACATTGGTGTACCGTCAGTGCTTTTTTTCACGAATGCGCTTGTTAAATCATCACCCGTTTGGCGAAGTAGCCTGTGATTCGATGATAAATTAACAGGCACCGCATTGATTATTTGCAACGCAGGACAAGCTAGTTAAACTAGTAATATCATCAACCGTGTTTAGTTAACTAGTGATTATGTTAAGGTTGATTGTTTTTTATGAGATAAGTTTAATGCTAGCTAGCAACTTACCTTGGCTCCTTGCTGCACTCGCGTAACAGTTGGTCAGCCTGCCACGCAGTCTCTTCGTGGAGACTCATGCAATGTAATCGGCCATAATCGGCGTCCAAAAATGCCGATTACCGATTGTTATGAAAACATGAAATCGGCTCTAACTAATCGGTCATGCCGATTAATTCGGTCGACCTCTAGTGTAGACATTCAAAAGACACTTCTATGGGATTCAATCATGATTGGATCTGGCTGATGATGTGATTTAAAATAGTATCTGATTACAATTCCATTAAACATTGGACTCTATCCACAGTCTACTATTGGAATGTGTCCTGTGAGAGAGTTTTGCCCTAAATGAATGAGATTGAAGGTCTTTGACCAGGTGTAGATGTTCAAAAGGCACTTCTTTGTGATCCAATCATGATTGGATCTGGCTGAGTTCCCTTAGAGGTGGACTAAAAATATTTTTGTCTGTGTTGTCGCCAAATGTAAAAATACATTGGTTGTTTATTGCCACAATGGGAAATCCAATCAAAAAATGTGATGACCTATTTCAATGCCATGCCAGTGATTCCTGGATGATACATTATATTTCCATCACATCAAGAGTGACTTAGAAGGGTTAAGTGCCTTGCTTAAGGGCACATCAACATATTCTTCACCTAGTCAGCTCAGGATTCAAACCAGCAACCTTTCAGTTACTGGCCCCACGCCCTTAACTGCTATGCCACCTGCCGCCGTAGATGATTGGATTAGTTCTATGGTTCAAAGGGTTTTCATAGATTGCATCCAAACCCATTTTCTACTAAATACTGTATATACACTGAGTATACAAAACATTAAGGAACCCTGCTCTTTCCATGACATAGACTGATCAGGTGAATCCAGGTGAAAGCTATGACCCCTGATTGAAGTCGGTTGTTAAATCCAAAGTCTTGAGAGACTTGAAACATGGATTGTGTATGTGTGCCATTCAGAGGGTGAATGGGCAAAACAATAGAGGACCACCGGGTTGACGTTCACTCTCTATGCTAGCTATCATTATATTTTTGGCAGGTTTTTTTCCCAGGAAAATTCATCATCAACATGATTACCTTTTCCAATGGAACATATTTATTCCTGAAGGGTTTCACACACAAATGTCATATAAAACCACAGTGGAGGCACTAGTTATTTTGATTGTATGGGAAATGCAAAACAGTCACAGAACACCCTGTGCTGTAATGTAAAGCCCCTACAGGGCTGCGCACTCATCTTTGTATTGAAACAACGGATACATGCTCCTTCCCTTGATGAATGACAGTCTACCGTTTATATCACTTGAATTGATGATGGATTTTAAAAATAAATTCAGACGGAATTGAGATCGTTCCATAGTGTTAAGTAATGTCCGTATCAGAATATGAATGTCGACATAAGCCCTCAGATAAACAGTAAAACTGGAAGCAGCTTTTTTATTGGCCTGCAGGTCCCAGATCTGTTGATATCATCTCAACTACTTGTCATGCTAAACATGATAACACAAACAGATCTGTGACCAGGCCAGCTTTTCATTTGCTTCCTGCTATCTTCCATGACCACACGGAGGAGAAAGAGACGGAGAGGGCTTTTCCGATGCGGGCAAGGAAAAGCCCCTAAAATATTCCAGAAACATCCAAAGTGTGTCAATCAGGGTTGGGCTGGCTGTGAGGTGTGCAACTGCTGTGTGTGTGTGTGCATGCAGCTGAGCATGTGTCTCCACTGTCTTGACAGTTACCTTTCCTGACAGAGAGAGAGAGAGAGAGAGAGAGAGAGACAAAAGAAGAAGAGAAAGGAGAGAAATAAAATACCCCAACATCAAGTACACAGTGATTGTTTCATTTATCCCAGGAGTAACCCTATTGTAAAAAAAAAAAAACGAAACAAAAAAAACGCAATTTCAGCGTTTTTTTTTAGATGTGTGTGTGAAGGTTTTGAGAGAGCGGGCAAGGGAGGGATACCCCTATTGCATAAACCAAACATTTCTACTCAGCAAAAGGGAGGATTTGATGTGTGATTGTTGTGTATGCAGAAAGAGGGATTGCCCCTACAGCTGCAAAACCACTGCAGCTATATCAACTGTGAGGTGTGAAGGGTACCCTGCCTGGCTCTTCATTTGCAGTGAGAAAGAGTAATACACCTTCAACTGCACAGGATGCTGTTTTGAAAAAGCACCCAGTGATTTTCTCAGTACAGTATATCCAACCCCCTCTCTATTCAGCAACTGAAAGCCTTACGTATCGTATGTCTGAGAATACGCCTTATTCTCAATAGTGGTTGCCCTAGTAACACCCACAGCTTTGCTTGTTCTGTACATGTAGCATACCATCTTGCATCCCACTGTTGGCTTGCCACTGAAGCTAAGTAGGGTTCTTCCTGGATGGGAGACCAGATGCTGCCAGAAGTGGTGTTGGATGGCCAGTAGGAGGCGCTCTTTCCTCTAATCTAAAAAAAGATCCCATTGCTGTCTTTCAGATGGGACATTAAACAGGTGTCCTTACTTGCTGTGGTCACCAAAGATCCCATGGCACTTATTGTAAGAGTAGGGGTGTTAACCCTTGTCTCTTGGCTAAATCCCATCATCCCCAGCTTCCAATTGGCTCATTCCTCTCTGCTGTAACTATTCCTTGGGTTGTTGCTGTAAATGAGAATGTGTTCTCAGTCAACTTACCTGGTAAAATAAGGTTTAAAAAGACATGCGAGAGAGGCCAGTAGCCTTATATATGGGTTGAAAATGACACATCTGGGCACTGGTAAGTGTCTAAATTGGAATGCAGTACCTTAACATGTTAAAAATGGCAGGCCCTGTGTTTCACAGCACTGTATGGGTTTTGACTGACAGCCGTTCTGAATTTGAGCACCACACGCAACAAGAAGTTGCCCCCATCCCTCATGCTAATTGAGCAACTTTATCAAAATATTGGTTGTCTGAGCGAGGGAAATGCTGTAAATTAAGAGGACTCAATGTATTTTGAAAGATGAGATGTTGAGGAGTATAATAAATACCGCTTCGATGACATAAAAGCAAGCCAAACACCAGTCCAAATGTGCACTTCACATTTCCAAATCATAAAACTCATGTAATATACAGTGTCAACGTTCATGAAGACTATGGTTGTTGTACAGTTACCAGATGACATGGTGTCATACCCTGGGTTGTTCTGAACAGAATGAGCCTGGTTGATGTACAGTTACCAGATGACATGATGTCATACCCTGGGTTGTTCTGAACAGAATGAGCCTATGTTTGTCTATTGTGAATTAAATTCACTGTGAAACACGCACCTGAGTGCATGCATAACTCCTTTCTACACCAAAATTACAGTCTGTTGCCCTGTGAAAAGCCCAGAACTGTAAGATTGTAATTTATAACTTAGCTAGTCATGTTGGAAATAGAACAAACTTTCAAATGGTGCCCATCTTACCCAGATTACGATTTATAATGGACCGATTTTGAATTGCGTAAACAAAATCAGTAGTGTTGTGATGACGGGGATGCTGGGATGTGTTCCAAACAAACAACTACAAGTGTCTTGTTCTAGTTCCTCTACAGCACAGCTAGGGGAGCTCAAAACAAGCACCTTACAGTTGGAGACTCTTCTTTGAGTCACTTTGGAGAGGTGGGTAGCCACTTGGAGACACAAATTAGTCTTCTCACTCAAACACTGTAGCACTTTTCAGGAATATTCTTATCACGTTACTGAAAGTATCGAGTATTTTCAGATTTCGTTATCAACAAATGCGGCAAAAAGTACAGTAAATGTAAAATGCACATAAAATCAACAGTGTAATGTTTGGATTCTGTTTTGTGTCAGCTGGACTGTTGTTTCCTCAACTTCGGTTTAATCATTTCCCCATCATTTCTGAACAGTTCCCTTTCAATTGCTACCATGCTTATGTGTGTGCTTTTCATATTTCTTCTGTAAGAAACATTTCAATGCAGTCCTATCCACATAGGCCAATTCCCACAAGTATAAAGGGTTAACCTAACATTTCACGGCCACACATGTAGCAGCGTATGCGAATGTCTGCCATCAATTGGCTATCGTGAATAATGTATTGAATATTCAGTCTGAGGACCTACGAAGGCTTGCATAATAGATAGGAGTAGATTTCTTCAGCTCCACTTCTACAGAAGGACTGAAGTGCTCCAATTCTGCCATGATGAGAAAGAATGCCTGTGGCTTCTATCTCATATTTAGTAAGGCATTTAAAGGGATCACAAATTACAGAAATACAAGTGGCCAGGTAAACAAAAACAAAGCCTGGATTGCTGTCTTACCTTGTTCATAGACTCCTGACAGGGTAAGGGAACCAATATGTAATTTTGTAATTTGGGTGAACCATCCATTTAAGCCTATCTTGCATTGTTCTCAGGGTAGCTGATAGATTTGCATTTCAGCTATGGTTTTGCTGGTTTTCTCTGTTTTTTTTTATCAAACTGGTGTCAGGATACAGTGCCTTTGGAAAGTATTCAGACCAGTTGTCTTTCTCTACATTTTGTTACGTTACAGCCTTATTCTAAAATTGATTAATAAAAAACATTCCCCTCATCAATCTACACACAGTACCCCATAATGACTAAGCAAAAACAGGTTTTTAGAAATGTTTTCAAATTTACTAAAAATATAAAACTGTAATATCACATTTACATAAGTATTCAGACCCTTATTCAGTACTTTGTTAAAGCACCTTTGGCAGCGATTACAGCCTCGAGTCTTCTTGGGTATCACGCTACAAGCTTGGCACCTGTATTTGGGGAGTTTCTCCCATTATTCTCTGCAGATCCTCTCAAGCTCTTTCAGGTTGGATGGGGAGCGTTGCTGCACAGCTATTTTCAGGTCTCTCCAGAGATGGTCATTCGGGTTCAAGTCCGGACTCTGTCTGGTTCACTCAAGGACATTCAGAGACATTCACAAACTCCTGTGTTGTCTTGGCTGTGTGTTTAGGGTTGTTGTCCTGTTGGAAGGTGGGTGAACTTTTGCCCTAGTCTGAGTTCCTGAGTACTCTGGAACAGGTTTTCATCAAGGATCTCTCTGTACTTTGCTCCATTCATCTTTCCCTTGATCCTGACTAATCTCCCAGTACCTGCCGCTGAAAAACATCCCCATAGCATGATGCTGCCAACACCATGCTTCACCGTAGGGATGGTGCCAGGTTTCCTCCAGACGTGGCGCTTGGCAGTCAGGCCAAAGAGTTCAATCTTGGTTTCATCAGACCAGAGAATCTTGTTTCTCATGGTCTGAGAGTCATTAGGTGTCTTTTGGCAAACTCCAAGTGTGCTGTCATGTGCCTTTTACTGAGGAGTGGTTTCCGTCTGGCCATTGTACCATAAAGGCCTGATTGGTGGAGTGCTGCAGAGATGGTTGTCCTTCTGGAAGGTTCTCCCACCTCCACAGGGAAATTCTGGAGCTCACCTCCCTGACCAAGGCCCTTCGCCCCCGATTGCTCAGTTTAACTGAGTGGCCAACGAGTCTTGGTGGTTCCAAACTTCTTTAATTTAAGAATGATGGAGGCCACTGTGTTCTTGGGGACCTTCAATACTGCAGAAATATTTTGGTACCATTCCCCAGATTTGTGCCTCGACATAATCCTGTCTTGGAGCTCTACGGACAATTTCTTAGACCTCATGGCTTGGTTTTTGTTCTGACATGCACTGTCAACTGTGGGACCTTATGAAGACAGGTGTGTGCCTTTCCAAATCATGTCCAATCAACAGTTGGACTCCAATCAAATTGAAGAAACATCTCAAGGATGATTAATGGAAACAGGATGCACCTGAGCTCAATTTTGAGTGTCATAGTAAAGGATCGGAATAGTTATGTAAATAAGGTATTACAGGTTTGTATTTTTAATAGATTAGTAAAAAAGATATTTCTGTTGTATTTTATACATTTTATACATTTGCAAATATTTCTAAACACCGGTTTTCACTTTATCATTATGGGGTATTGTGTGTAGATTCATTAGGAAAACATATATTTTATCAATTTTAGAATGAAGCTGTAAAGTAGCAAAATGTGGAAAAAGTCAAGGGGTCTTAGTACTTTCTGAAGGCACTGTATATCCTTGCTCCTTCCACATAAACGCAAACGCAGACAAAATCAAGGACATTAAATGTAAAACTGTAACATTTTAGTAATTTGTGACCGATCACTTTGATTCAGTCTTATGTAGCAAAATTAGAAATTGTGTTTTTACATTGGATTGGATAAATGCAGAGACACAGAGCTACAAAATGGTATATCATACACTGCATTTGTGTAATTCTGCTTCGAAAGTTGATCAACTTGTAAACCTCACTTTTGAGAAAATTGCCTTTGTATGTTTTGTCTACACCCATTCAGCATGGTTCACATCCTCTTAAGCTTTAGCCCCACCCATCTCTTTAAGGGTTGATCCACGCGTTCTGTACTAGAAACAGCAGTCAAGCACCCAAGCTAACTGGCTAACTTGCTAGCTACTTCCAGACACAAATGAGTTAACAGCTCACTCTGACCATTTTACTCGCCCAAGCATAGCTGGTTAGGCTGTTTTTATGTTATCCTCAGCATTGGTGACTGCAACTGTGCAGATTGTCCTTTCGTAAATTCAGCGCACATTAAACGCTCTGGCCGATGAGAAGGGTTGATCTGAGCATTCTGACCTCACAACGGCAGTCAAGCACCCAAGCTAACTGGCTAACATTGGCTAGCTTGCTAGCTATTTCCAGACACAAATGAGAGAACACCCCACTCTGACCAGTTTACTCGCCCTAGCAGAGCTGGTTAGGTAGTTTTCATGTTAACCAGAGAGTTGGTGACTGTAACTGTGCTGCTGGCAACAATTTAATTACGCTTTTTTGCCGATGTTTACTGACACCGGCCTTATTCAATGGGGTTGAGTGTTCATAAATTCATCAGTTATTCTGTGCTCTGGCACACTCAGACGAGAGTGCACTAAAATCGGAGTAGATTGCCAGACTAAATTTAGGAACCCAAAATGGTTACTTGCATAGTGGAGTCTTTTGTTAAGACATGTAGCTAGCTAAACAATGGACCATAATCCCAATTTGTGACATTACTACCCTGCATGAATCTGCAGGTAGCTAACCAACCAGGTGCAATGTTAGCTAGCTAACATTAGGCTATAACTAGCTAAGCAAATGGCTCTGAGATACGAATAATACGATCATACACGTAACGTTAGCTAGCAAGCCAGCCAGCTAATGTTAGCTAGCTAGCTAACAGTGCACTTTAGCTTGAATTGAAAATGAATTAGAAATGTGTAATATCTGAAAATACACCTAGCTAGACTATCTTATATCTTATACATCATTGTTGGACGCTTCTCCCTGTCACAGATGCCATGGTTGCCCTTAGTTTGAAGATGTAATCCGGAGACAGATGTTTTCTCCATCTCCTTATCTATCATACTCTGATTCCACTGATTTCAAAACTCGGTCCCCCAGAAAGTGAAGAGCAGTTCTACTAAGCAATATCTACTAAGCAATATATTTTTTCAAAAGCCACGTTAGACAGGATTACCTACACATATTAACCAGCTCAAATAGACAGAAGCGTGCTATATGGCAGACCAATCCGAACTCATCTCTCTGCATGTCCAGCCCACTCATTATCTCAGCCAATCATGGCTAGCGGGAAGGTTGCCACCTTTTTCTGTGGCTAAACCAACTAGGCTCGTAATTTAACAATTGTATTCATATTTACAGATGGCATTCAAGTTTGATATTAAGACACAGGAAAGTTCACATATTCCAGAAGGCATTTCTGGCAAAAAAAGATTACGTTCAAAGGGCTCTCCTGTGAAGTAGTGACCCGCGACATATGCCTAGTTTCCTGAAACGGGTCACATTTAGCAGACACTCTTATCCAGAGTGACTTACAGTTAAGTGCCTTCCTCAAGGCGACCATTTGGGTTCTGGCCCAATGCTCTTAACCACTAGTCTACCTGCTGCCCCAGGACGCACACACACACATGCTCTCACAGTTGTGCACACGCCTCTGCACACTGTGTGCTAGCGCAGCGAGCTCTCAGCTCTGTCTCCATTTTAATTATTACAAATCGGCCTCTGCTGAACTGTCTTAGGAATCAATCTCACTCTCTGAGATTGTTTTAAACGCTGCTGATCAAAGTCTTTAATTGATTGGAGGAGGCCATCTTAGTGTGTCTGCCTGCTTGTTCTCACTCAAGGGGATTGTGCTCTCATTAAAAATCCATGTGAAAGTGTGTGTGTGTGTGTGTGTGTGTGTGTGTGTGTGTGTGTGTGTGTGTGTGTGTGTGGTCCATGGGGATGTGTGAAACTTACTCGTCAGCCTGAAGTGTCCCCACATCAGCCTGAAGTGTCCCCAGCAAATAGCTACCTTTTTGCGTGGCGGCGCTGACTGTTAAGACGCTTCATGAGGTCACATGTGCTAGCAAAGCAGAGGTCCAAAGTCCACGCCAGGTATGGGCCAAATTGGAAGGAAGTGGTACTAACTAAGCAAGCATCACTATGTCCTTTACTTGTGCTGTCCTATGAAGTCTTCATAAATGTAGATATCAATTCATGACATCTGAAAATCCTGTGGTCTCTATGCTGCCTCAGCGTCAGTATCCCATACTCTTCAGTCAGAGAGAGAGGGCGATGTCAGGAGTTTTTGTCAATTGCTTTGGTGCTATTTTCACAAGTAAGTGGTGAATTTTCAAAACTCCAAACTGGTAAAACTTGTAACGCCCAAGTATTATATTCAAAACCTTTTATTGTGCATTCATTTTGTTTGGAGACATTTTTCACCACAAAACCATTGATCCAAAAACTGTGAAATATCTTGAGAACATTATTTGAATCACCAAGCCGCAACATGATATCTGTTTTTACAACCAGTTAATCCAATAACATTGCCCTTTGAATGTAACATGCTACAGTACTGTAAATTACAGTACATGACACTGTTTTCACATTAGGCAAAACACTTGCACTACCCATCAAAATGTAACATCAAATTTCCGTCATTTCTATCCCATGTGTGATCAATCAATCAATCAATCAATCAATCAAATGTATTTATGAAGCCCTTTTTACATCAGCTGATGCTGCAAAGTGCTTATGCAGAGACCCAGCACCCCCCAAAAAAAAGTGCAAGCAATGCAGTTGTAGAAGCACAGTGGCGAGGAAAAACTCCCTGTAAAGGCAGGAACCAAGGAAGAAACCTAGAGAGGAACCAGGCTCTGAGGGGTGACCAGTCCTCTACTGGCTGTACTGGGTAGAGAGGAACCAGGCTCTGAGGGGTGACCAGTCCTCTACTGGCTGTACTGGGTAGAGAGGAACCAGGCTCTGAGGGGTGACCAGTCCTCTACTGGCTGTACTGGGTAGAGAGGAATCAGGCTCTGAGGGGTGACCAGTCCTCTACTGGCTGTACTGGGTAGAGAGGAACCAGGCTCTGAGGGGTGAACAGTCCTCTACTGACTGTACTGGGTAGAGAGGAACCAGGCTCTGAGGGGTGACCAGTCCTCTACTGGCTGTACTGGGTAGAGAGGAACCAGGCTCTGAGGGTTGACCAGTTCTCTACTGACTGTACTGGGTAGAGAGGAACCAGGCTCTGAGGGGTGACCAGTCCTCTACTGACTGTACTGGGTAGAGAGGAATCAGGCTCTGAGGGGTGACCAGTCCTCTATTGGCTGTACTGGGTAGAGAGGAACCAGGCTCTGAGGGGTGACCAGTCCTCTACTGACTGTACTGGGTAGAGAGGTTAAGAGAACACGACCATTAAGGCCAGATTGTTTATCAAGATGTTCAAACGTTCATGGATTACATGTTGTTTTTTCTTCAACTTTATTTAACCAGGTAGGCCAGTTAAGAACAACTGACCTGGCCAATATAAAGCAAAGCAGTGCGACATAACAACAACACAGAGTTACACATGGGATAAACAAACATACAGTCAATAACACAATAGAAAAATCTATGTACAGTGTGTGCAGATGTAGTAAGGCTAGGGAGGTAAGGCAATAAATAGGCCATAGTGGCGAAATAATTGCAATCTAGCATTAACACTAAGTGATAGATATGCAGATGATGATGTGCAAGTCGGGGATACTGAGGTGCAAAAGAGCAAAAATGACAATATGGGGATGAGGTAGTTGGGGGGGCTATTTACAGATGGACTGTGTACAGGTACAGTGATCGGTAAGCTGCTCTGACTGCTGATGCTTAAAGTTAGTGAGGGAGATATGTCTCCAGCTTCAGTGATTTTTGCGATTTGTTCCAGTCATTGGCAGCAAAGAACTGGAAGGAAAGGAGGCCAAAGGAGGTGTTGGCTTTGGGGATGACCAGTGAAATATACCTGCTGGAGCGCGTGCTGCGTATATTGGTTCCTGACTTCCCTGAAAAGTTGCATATCGCGGGGGATATTCAATGCTAATGCATTATGACACAGAATGTTTTGTGATGGTCAAGGGCAATCAAGTCTGGATTGAACCAAGGGCTATATCTGTTCTTATTTCCACATTTTTTGAATGGGACATGCTTATTGAAGATGGTGAGGAAGGCACTTTTAAAGAACAACCAGGCATCCTCTGCTGACAGGATGAGGTCAATATCCTTCCAGGAGACCCGGGCCAGGTCGATTAGAAAGGCCTGCTCGCTGAAGTGTTTTAGGGAGCGTTTGACAGTAATGAGGGGTGGTCGCATGACTGCGGTCCCATTACGGACGCAGGCAATGTGGCAGTGATCACTGAGATCCTGGTTGAAGACAGCAGAGGTATATTTAGAGGGCAAGTTGGTCAGGATGATATCTATGAGAGTGTCCATGGTTACGGATTTAGGGTTGTACCTGGTAGGTTCCTTGATAATTTGTGTGAGATTGAGGGCATCTAGCTTAGATTTTAGGACGGTCGTGGTGTTAAGTCTGTCCCAATTTAGGTCACCTAACAGTATGAACTCTGAAGATGGATGGGGGGCAATCACTTCACTCGAACTGTTTGGGCACAGACCTGGATAGTATGACAGAACTCTTCAGGCTATCTCTGCAGTAGATTAAAACACCGCCCCCTTTGGCAGTTCTATCTTGATGGAAAATATTGAAGTTGGGGATGGAAATTTCTTAATTTTTGGTGGCCTTCCTAAGCCAGGATTCAGACAGGAGGACGTAAAGGCTGGTGGAGTGTGCTAAAGCAGTGAATAAAACACATTTAGGGATGAGGCTTCTGATGTTAACATGGATGAAACCAAGGCTTTTACGGTTACAGAAGTCAACAAATGATAGTGCCTGAGGAATGGGTGTGGTACTGTGGGCTACAGGGCCTGGGTTAACCTCTACATCACCAGAGGAACAGAGGAGGAGTAGGATAAAGGTACGGCTAAAGGCTAAAATAACTGGTTGTGTAGTGCGTTGGGAACAGAGAATAAAACCACATCGGACGATTACGTCGGCAGACCAATCGTGACGGATCGGCTGGGCTCCGTGTCGGCAATAAAGGGTCCAGGCCAATTGGCAAAAGAGATATTGTATTCCACGGATTAGCGGGTATACCTCTTCGGCTAGCCGGGAGATGGGCCTAGCTTGAGGATAGCTCAATGCTAACTGGTGCTTGCTTCGGGAAAGAGGCATTAGCCAGCGGTATCCACTCGGTTGCAGCTAGCTAGCTGAGATGATCCGGTGTAATGGCACAGAGTAGCAGGAATCCGTTGATGTGGTGGAGAAAAGCAGTCCGACATGCTCTGGGTTAATATCGCGCTGTGCAGACTGGCAGGTATTGACCAAGCTAAAGCTGGCTGGTGTCCAAGCTAAAGGTGAAGACCGCTAGCCGTGGCTAACAGTGACTACTATCTAGTTAGCTGGTTAGCCTCTGATGGAGGTTATAATGTATAAAAATAGCAGATCCGTACCACATTGGGTGAGGTGGCTTGCAGTAAAGTATATTTAGATCGTATGTGGAAAGTGAGATTAAAATATATATGAAAAAAATGATGGTAATCATACACCTTCCACCTGTATTGTAATCATGTATTGTATTTTACACTGTTGTAGTGGTTGTGTGTGGCACTAGCAATACCAGAGTTGTGGGTTCGATTCCCACTGGGGTCACATACAAAAATGTGTGGACTCGAAGTTGTCACTTTGGATAAAAGCACCTAATATGCATTGGCAATTCTACCTTTTTTACACACACACACACACACACACACACACACACACACACACACACACACACACACACACACACACACACACACACACACACACACACACACACACACACACACACACACACACACACACAGGGCTCATGTGATTATTCATCTCCTCAGGGCTTAGTGAGAATCAAATCTGGCCTGATAGCTGTCTCTATGATAAGGCTAATGTGGAAGGCATTAGGCCCTTGGGTAGACCACACACACACACCCACACACACAGGAGGCACACATCCACACATACAGGTGAAACACACATACAGGCAGCACACACACACACACACACATGCTAAGGTGTTGTACATAGATGAGTGCATTATGTTAATTTATGTGGAAAATGTGCATGTATAAAGAGTTCACGGCAAGACCTCCCAATGTGGTGGGTGGAAGCAGCTCTTAAAAGCGTACTACCTGTTCCAATACCAACATCTCACTCAAACATCCACGTTTAACTACAGGAGCTAAGACAATTGTTTCAGTTAAATTATTCTGATTTGAAAATGACTTGAACATCCGCTTGAACTCTTATCTGTAATTATGAATGATAAAATAGACTTTAAACCAGAGTACTCCCACTGCTCTATTAAGACAGTATAGGCCATATTATCCCAGAATTCACATGACAACCCTTTGAGGAATTTACAGTGCAACATGAGCCATGATTTCCCCTCACAGAGAAGATAACTGAAGAGGGTGCTGTTGAGTTTGCTATCATATTAATTTAATCACATTTGATTGGGCCGATTTCTGCGTAAGGCATGGCTTATATGCAGTACATTTTAGCTACATGATTTGCCTCTGAAAATTCACAATGGTCATTAAACAATCATAAAGAGTTAGGTACTTTGTTTTATGGAATGGTTTTCAAACCAGACACAAACAGTGGATTATGAAACAATATATTCAAACAATTTCCACATAAGAATGGTTTGGTTGCTCTTTACTCTGTGATCCTTTACCTCTCTTCTCTACATTTACAGTATATGACAGTTCATATAGAGATTTGAATATTTGCTCTATGTCTATGTATATATGAAGTGTTTCTTTGGTGCAGCATTTGTGTGGTAGAGTCCTCTTCTCTCTCCTTTGGTTGAAGGTATGAATTATCTTGAGCTGGTCTAACTACTTGTATACTGTTGCTAACCTCTCTCTCTCTTTTTCTCCCTGCTTCCCTCTCTCTGTGTGTGTTTCAGATCCCCAGCTCAAGGGTATAGTGACCAGGTTATATTGCAGGCAGGGATACTACTTGCAAATGAACCCAGATGGTTCTCTCGATGGGACCAAGGATGACAGCAGTAACTCCTGTGAGTATACAGTCTCTTCATATATCCTGCTATAGCAGTGGATCCCAACCAGGGGTACTAGGACCCCTGGAGGTACTTGGCCTATCCACAGGGGGTACTTGAGAAGACTCATGAGATCTACTGGTAAAATGCACATGAGGGCGTACATCAGGGGTACTCCGGGCGGAGCAAAAATCAGTTGGTGGTACAGCAACCGAAAAAGGTTGGGAACCACTGCTACAGGGTCAACAAGTTGTCAAATTGCATACATTTGTGTGAAACTGTTTAGTATGCATGGTCAATACTCCATTCTAAGTAGTATGCAAGTCTAGATATTATGCAAGTCTAGATACCACATCTACTGTGGTGTCTCATAATCGGCAAATGAAGATTTTTTTTATATATATATGATGTATGATTTAAGATAAATAATGGTCAATTGTTTACACATGGTTGAGGTTGATAAATCTATAATTTTATCTGTCAATGATGACAATCTATAAAATCAAAATGCTGAGCTTGTCAACACATTGATTTAGTCTCCCAACCTCACCTGTATTATATAGAAAGCAGATGGGTTCTTCTCTCTGAGATGGAAAGTGGTCCAAGAAACAGTGGGCTAGCTCGAGAGAAGAGAGTATTCTTAGCTCTTCGCTGGCACAGCTTCCTTAGTGCTCCAGGCTAGCTGGTTAATTTGATTTCAGTATGTGGCGCTAACTCTAGCTTGACACTGCTTTGTCTCTGTGTCTGTCACTAGGAGCAGAGATGACACGTGTCGCTTCCATAGACCAATAGAACCTTGTTTATGGATATACTGTACAAGGGGCACCTACACATACACACATGCACACATGATAGAGTTCATAAATAATATGGTATGAAATATAATTAAATACATGAATATGTTATGTTACTAAAGCAATGATTGTAAGATCAATAGTCAGTTGGACCAAAGAATCCATCCATATTTTATGTAATTAATTAAGAAACAGTATAAACTATTCATGGGTTTCACAGTCATGCCATTGTTATGAACGTTCACTGAGGACTGAGGGCCAACTTTTCTAAACAGGTGTTAATGACGATGTTGTCTAAATTACACTACTTTGTCTTAGAAATATGATGACATTGCTAAAATAGGCAAATAATTTGTGGAGAAACAACTTTGTCATCATTAACATGTCATCAGATTTACTTTAGATAGATGGCAATGTTGTCATTGACTAGCAAAGTTAGTCAAAAATACCTAGCAATGCTAATGTCAGTTAGCTAAAACGCCATTGCTCTCCCTTCACAATGTAGCTAGCTATGTTACGACATCTAGTCAATATGATGACATCACAATGATGACAAAAGGTTTTCCTACTAATTATTTGCCTCCTTTAGAAATGTCATTGATTTTCCAAGTCACCGAAATTCACTTCATCAGCACCAATTGATAATTCATTGAGTAAAACGTTCAGTTCGACCTCTTTCAAAATGTAGTGACAGGAACAACATTTGCACAACACAGTATCAGCCAAAATCCCTATTCCATATTTGCTCAATGCCTCTAAAAACCCAGTGTCCATCCATACATTGCCTTCGGAAAGTATTCAGACACCTTGACTTTTTTCACATTTTGTTACGTTACAGCTTTACTCTAAATTGATTATATATTTTTTTAAATCCTCAGCAATCTACACACAATACCCCATAATGATGAAGTGAAAACAGGTTTTTACAAGTGTTTGCAAATGTATAAAAAACAACAGAAATACCTTATTTACTTAAGCATTCAGACCCTTTGCTATGAGACTCAATTGAGTTCAGGGGCACCCTATTTCCATTGATCATCCTTAAGATGTTTCAACAATTTTATTGGAGTCTACCTGTGGTAAATTCAATTGATTGGACATGATTTGGAAAGGCACACACCTGTCTATATAAGGTCCCACAGTTGACAGTGCATGTCAGAGCAAAAACCAAACCATTAGGTTTGACAGGATTGTGTCGAGGCACAGATCTGAGGAAGGGTACCAAAACATTTCTGCAGCATTGAAGGTCGCCAAGAACACAGTGGCCTCCATCATTCTTAAATGGAAGAAGTTTGGAACCACCAAGACTCTTCCTAGTACTGAGTAAAGGGTCTGAATACTTATGTAAATGTGATATTTCAGTTTTTAAAATTTCTAAAAACCTGTTAAGGTATTGTGTGTAGATTGATGAGGGGAATAAAACCATTGAATATTTTTCAGAATTAGCCTGTAACATAACAAAATGTGGAAAAAGTCTAGGGGTCTGAATAATTTCAGAAGGCACTGTACGTCTCACATCCCTCACTCTGCTCTACCTACTGTACATCCACACCAATACCAATTACCTCAAATGGTCAGGAGAGCTTATGCATCTAAATCAGCCATACACACACTGGCTTGTATCCCAAATGGCACCCTATTCCCTATACATTGGTACAACCTATAGGGCTCTACACAAAACTAGTGTACTATGTTGGGAATAGGGTGCCATTTGGGATGCGACTGCTTAGTGTCGCCGCCAAGACTAGCCCTGTTATTTCTCAATCAGTACAAACAAAATGGCCATTACCTAACAGGGCCAAAGTGTGTTCTACGGCCAAAAATAACCTATTAAATCAGCCACGCTCCTATGGTGGCTCCAGTTTTTCCAGTGCTACTTCCCAGGTCCATCAATGTTGCAAAATTATACTTTAGTTTCATTGTTTGCTAGCTGGTTAGCTAGGTCTTAGTGCTGAGTGATTAAGCAAAATGCCTTTATTTTGGGGGGGTTCAGTTACTTGAATTCCATGTATTTCTTTTTTTGTGAGCTCAACACTTCTTTTCTCTAAATAGAATCCATTGCGCCTGTTCTTTCTGGCCATGGAGATAGGCGGATACACACACAGACCATATGAGACCTCATGCGAGAGGAATGACACAACACAACAACGTGAGGGAAAGAGACAGTGAGGTAGCTCTACCTGATTGATGGTTGAAGTAGTTGGTAATAAGCAGTCTACTTTGAAGAACTAGTAAAATGATTTTGGCAGCCAGCTAGCTACTACTAGCCTAGTTAATTAGGATGACTCATTCAATGGGGAGCACAGCGATAAAGTAAGATGGTTGTCTGGGTGGCTGGATGCTACTACCTGAGCAGAGATGAGATGATGACTTAAGGAATGACAATAATGAAGTCATAAAAAATATAAGTTATACACAGCTGAAATATATTATTAAAGTAAAGTAATTAACGTGCTTAAATGATGGTTAATAAATGATAAGCAGTAATGGGAATTCACCACCATCATGGGGCTCTTGTGAATTGTTTTATTCTGTGTTGTTACAGCATTCAACCCACTGTCAGTGTCAGGAAAAAGACAGTTGATGGCTGAGGAAAGTTATGTTAATTAGCTAAATGCGTGTTAATTAGCTTAGTTAGCTAAATTATGAATATAACGTTCATCTGGTGTCGACATCAGGATAGGATTTGAGACCACTAGTTACCTCCAAAAGTAGTTAATAGCATTGACTGCATGCTGACAGTGCTTTCAGAGCCATCCAGTGGCTAGCCACACTACAAACGTAATTTGACCAGGTTTCTGTAAAGCAATTGTAATGACAGTCCACCACAACATATCCAAGAGTCTCCTGATCAGCAAGGGGTAGTCTGTGTGTAATTTAATTCTGTATTGAAAATACTATTTGAGATCATTGTTTATTTATTTTTAATTAAACAATATATATATTTAACCTTTATTTAACCAGGTAGGCTAGTTGAGAACAAGTTCTCATTTACAACTGCGACCTGGCCAAGATAAAGCAAAGCAGTGCGACACAAACAACAACACAGAGTTACATATGGGATAAACAAACGTACAATCAATAATACAATAGAAAACAGTGTGTGCAAATGAGGTAAGATAAGGGAGGTATGGCAATAAATAGGCCATGGTGGCAAAGTAATTACAATATACCAATTAGACACTGGAGTGGTTGGTGTGCAGAAGATGAATGTACAAGTAGAGATACTGGGGTGCAAAGGAGCAAGATAAATAAATAAATACAGTATGGGGATGGGGTAGTTGGATGGGCTATTTGCAGATGGGCTATGTACAGGTGCAGTGATCTGTGAGCTGCTCTGACAGTTGGTGCTTAAAGCTAGTGAGGGAGATATGAGTCTCCAGCTTCAGTGATTTTTGCAGTTCGTTCCAGTCATTGGCAGCAGAGAACTGGAAGGAAAAGGCTGCCAAAGGAAGAATTGGCTTTGTGGGTGACTAGTGAGATATACCTGCTGGAGCGCGTGCTACTGGTTGGTGCTGCTATGGTGACCAGTGAGCTTAGATAAGGCGGGACTTTACCTAGCAGAGACGTGTAGATGACCTGGAGCCAGTGGATTTGGCGACGAGTATGAAGCGAGGGCCAGCCAACGAGAGCGTACAGGTCGCAGTGGTGGGTAGTATATGGGGCTATGGTGACAAAACGGATGACACTGTGATAGACTGCATCCAATTTGTTGGGTAGAGTGTTGGAGGCTATTTTTTTAATGTAAGTAAATGTAAGGGGTGCGTAACTGGTGGCAGGGAAGTCAGACGAAGGAGAGCCGAACTAGGTAATAGCCGGAGCAGTTTAATTGCAAAACCAACGGCATCAAGAAAATATCAACATGGGTACAAAACCTGACGCGTACCAGTCAGCACTAACAACAAACAATACCACACAAAGATATGGGGGGAACAGAGGGTTAAATACACAACACGTCATGAGGGAATGAAAACCAGGTGTGTAGGAAAACAAGACAAAACAAATGGAAAATGAAAAGAGGAGGAACCTCCCTCACCTCAGACTCCTGGAGTGGACCAGCCACCACGGGCCTGAGGAGAGACACATGGAACGAGGGGTTAATACGGTAATCGGGGGGAAGCTGTAACCTGTAACTCACCTCATTCAGTCTCGTCAGGACTTTAAATGGCCCCACAAACCGCGGACCCAGCTTCCAGGCAGGGCAGGCGGAGGGGTAGGTTCCAGGTCAAAAGCCAGACCCAGTCCCCCGGTGCGAACACCGGGGCCTCACTGCGGTGACGGTCTGCGCTGGCTTTCCGGCGCAGCACGGTGTGCTGAAGGTGAACATGAGCGACGCCCCATGTCGCATCCGCTCGCCGGAACCAGTCGTCCAGCGCAGGAGCCTCGGTCTGACTCTGATGCTAAGGAGCCAGACCTAGCTGATACCCCAGTACGCACTGGAAGGGGGAGAGGTTAGGAGAGTAGTGGGGGAGCGAGTTCTGGGCCATCCCTGCCCAGGGCACGAATGCCACCCACTACCCTGGCCAGTCCTGGCGATAAGACCTCAGAAACCTACCCACATCCTGGTTAACTCTCTCCACCTGCCAATTACTCTCGGGTGAAAACCCCCAGACGTTCCATGAACGCCCTCCAGACCCTCGAAGTGAACTGGGGACCCCGATCAGACACTATGTCCTCAGGCACCCCGTAGTGCAGGAAGACGTGTGTAAACTAGGCCTCCGCAGTCTGTAGGGCCGTAGGGAGACCGGGCAGAGGGAGGAGACAGCAGGACTTATAGAAATGGTCCACAACGACCAGGATCGTGGTGTTACTCTGTGAGGGAGGAAGAACAGTAAGGAAATCCACCGATAGGTGCAACCACGGCCGTTGTGGAACGGGTAAGGGGTGTATCTTACCTCTGGGCAGGTGCCTAGGAGCTTTACACTGGGCGCACACCGAGCAGGAGGAAACATAAACCCTCACGTCCTTAGCCAAAGAGGGCCACCAGTACTTCCCACTCAGACAGCGCACCTTCCGACCGATGCCTGAATGACCAGAGGAGGGTGACGTGTGGGCCCAATAGATCAGCCGGTCACAGACAGCAGACGGAACGTACAGACGCCCAGCGGGACACTGGAGGGGAGTGGGCTCTGCACATAGCGCCTGCTCAATGTCCACGTCCAGCTTCCACCATAGTAGCACCAACGGAAACCCCTAAACACCTACCTGAGCACTCTCGCGACGACCCTGTGAGAGCCCTCTGTTGCCACGAAACAGTGGGGTCATGACAGGCTAACCAGGGCAGGCCTAGCACCACGAGAAACGCAGGGGAGTCAATAAGAAAGATACTGATTCTCTCCTTGTGATCCCCCGGCGTCACCATGCCCAAGGGAGCAGTGGCCTCCCTAATCAACCCTGACCCTAATGAACGGGAAGGGCTCAGCCACAGAAACAACGGGGAACCCTAAACTATGGGCGAACGATCTGTCTATAAAATTCCCAGCCGCGCCTGAATCGACGAGCGCCTTATGCTGGGAATGCGGGGAAAATTCAGGAAAAGTGACATACAAAAACATGTGTGCAACAGAGGGCTCTGGGTGAGAGTGGTGCAGACTCACCTGGGGTGACACCAGAGTGCCCTTCCTTCTGCTTCAATCCCCAGAGGAACCAACGCGGCACCGGCAGTGTGACCTCTGTGGCCACAGATAGTGCACGAGACGGAACCTCCTCCTCCGGTCTCCCTGCGCACAGCACCTCCCAGCTCCATGGGCATTGGAGTGGTGGTGGTGGGGGATGGAACTGACAGACCCCGCTCTGGACAGGTACACCAGCTGGTCAAAGGTGAGGGTGGTGTCCCTGCAGGCCAACTCCCGACGGACGTCCTCGCGCAAACTGCAGCGATAGTGGTCGATCAGTGCCCAGTCGCTCCATCCCACGCTAGCAGCCAGGGTTCGAAGGTCCATGGCATACTCCTCGACCCCTGCCTCAGATGGTAGAGACGTTCACTGCCGGCTTTACCCTCGGATGAGTGGTCGAAGACGGCCCGGAAACGGCGGGTGAAATCCTCTAAATGGTCCAGCACCGGATCTCCTTCTCCCCACACGGCGTTGGCCCACTCCAGGGCTTTCCCTGAGAGTCACGAGACGAGGGCGGACACCCTCTCACGGCACGAAGGAGCCGGGTGGACGTTTGCCAGCTAGAGATCTAGCTGCAATAGGAAACCCTGGCCGCGTGCAACCTTCCCGTCGTACTCCCGGGGAAGGGCGAGACGAATCCCACTGGGACCGGGTGAATGGGAGGCGAGTAGTGGAGGCCCTGGTTGTGCTGGTGGAGGCGCTGGAGGAACTCCCTGTCTCTCCCACCTGCCCATGGTTTGGATGAAGCGGTCCATGGCGCGGCCGAGATGGTGGATCATCGGCGCTTGCTCCTGGACTCGCTCCTCGACCCCTATACCAGGGGCACCTGCTCCTGCTGACTCCATATGGTGGTGTGGAATTCTGTAAGGGGTGCGTAACTGGTGGCAGGGAAGTCAGAGGCAGGAGAGCAGAACTAGATAATATCCAGAGCAGTTTAATTGCAAAACCAACGGTATAAAGAAATAACCAACATGGGTACAAAACCCGACGCTCACCAGTAAACATGTGCACAAGCACTTAGAACAAACAATTCCACACAAAGACATGGGGGGAACAGAGGGTTAAATACCCTTAATGAGGGAAATGAAAACCAGGTGTGTAGGAAAACAAGACAAAACAAATGGAAAAGTGGATTGACGATGGCTAGAAGACCGGTGACGCCGAACGCCGAATGCCGCCCGAACAAGGAGAGGAACCGACTTCGGTGGAAGTCATGACAGTAAATGACATCGTCGAGGATCTGTAGGATAGTCAGTTTTACGCGGGTATGTTTGGCAGCATGAGTGAAGGATGCTTTGTTGCGAAATAGGAAGCCGATTCTAGATTTCATTTTGGATTGGAGATGCTTAATTTGAGTCTGGAAGGAGAGTTTACAGTCTAACCAGACACCTAGGTATTTGTAGTTGTCCACATATTCTAAGTCAGAACCGTCCAGAGTAGTGATCCTGGACAGGCGGGCAGGTGCGAACAGCGACCGGTTGAAGAGCATGCATTTAGTTTTACTTGCATTTAAGAGCAGTTGGAGGCCACGGAGTTAGAGTTGTATGGCATTGCGGCTCGTCTGGAGGTTATTTAACACAGTGTCCAAAGAAGGGCCAGAAGTATACAGAATAGTGTAGTCTGCGTTGAGGTGGATCAGAGAATCACCAGCAGCAAGAGCGACATCATTGATGTATACAGAGAAGAGAGTTGGCCCGAGATTTGACCCCTGTGGCACCCCCATAGAGACTGCTAGGAGAAGTAGTTGGTGAACCAGGCGAGCAGTCATTTGAGAAACCAAGGCATTTGAGAATCCTGGCCTTGGCTAGGTCGATGAATACGGCTGCACAGTAATGTTTCTTATAGATGGCAGTTATGATATCGTTTAGGACCTTGAGCGTGGCTGAGGTGCACACCTGACCAGCTCTGAAACCAGATTTTATAGCGGAGAAGGTACGGTGGGATTCTAAATGGTCGGTGATCTGTTTGTTAATTTGGCTTTCGAAGACCTTAGAAAGGCAGGGTAGGATTGATATAGGTCTGTAGCAATTTGGGTCTAGAGTGTCTCCCCCTTTGAAGAGGGTGATGATCGCGGCAGCTTTCCAATCTTTGGGAATCTCAGACGGTACGAAAGAGAGGAAGATCAGGCCAGTAATAGTGGTTGCAACCATTTCTGCAGATAATTTTAGAGAGAGGGTCCAGATTGTCTCGCCCGGCTGATTTGTACGGGTCCAGATTTTGCAGCTCTTTCAGAACATCAGCTATCTGGATTTGGGTGAAAGATAAATGGTGGAGGCTTGGGTGAGTTGCTGTGGGGGGTACCGGGCAGTTGACCGGGATAGGGGTAGCCAGGTGGAAAGCATGGCCAGCCGTCGAGAAATGCTTTTCAAATTCTCAATTATACTGGATTTATCGGTGGTGTCAGTGTTTCCTAGCCTCAGTGCAGTGAGCAGTTGGGAGGAGGTGCTTTTCTTCTCCATGGACTTTACAGTGTCCCAGAACCTTTTTGAATTTGTGCTTCAGGATGCAAATTTCTGTTTGAAAAGCTAGCCTTAGCTTTCCTACCTCCCTGTGTATATTGGTTCCTAACTTCTCTGAAAAGTTGCATATCACGGGGGCTATTCAATGCTGATGCAGTACGCCACAGATATTTTTGTGCTTGTCAAGGACAGTCAGGTCTGGAGTGAACCAAGGGCTATATCTGTGCCTGGTTCTCCATTTTTTGAATGGAGCATGCTTATTTAAGATAGTGAGGAAGGCACTTTTAAAGGATATCCAGGCATCCTCTACTGACGGGATGAAGTCAATGTCATTCTAGGATTCCCCGGCCAGGTTTATTAGAAAGGCCTGCTCGCTGAAGTATTTTAGGGAGCGTTTGACAGCGATGAGGGGTGGTCGTTTGACCGCAGACCCATTACGGATGTAGGCAATGAGGCAGTGATCGCTGAGATCTTGGTTGAAGACAGCAGATGTGTATTTGGAGGGCAAGTTGGTTAGGATGATATCTATGAGGTTGCCCTTGTTTACGCATTTGGGGTTGTACCTGGTAGGTTCATTGATAATTTGTGTGAGATTGAGGGCATCAAGCTTAGATTGTAGGATGGCCGGGGTGTTAAGCATGTCCCAGTTTAGGTCACCTAGCAGCACAAGCTCTGAAGATAGATGGGGGGCAATCAAGTCACATATGGTGTCCAGGGCACAGCTGGGGACAGAGGGTGGTCTATAGCAAGCAGCAACGGTGAGAGACTTGTTTCTGGGAAGGTGGATTTTTAGAAGTAGAAGCTTGAATTGGTATGCCACAGACCTGGATAGTATGACGGAACTCTGCAGGATATCTCTGCAGTAGATTGCAACACCGCCCCCTTTGGCAGTTCTATCTTGTCCGAAAATGTTGTGAAGGGTTTTCTCCAGTGGTTTGAATGGAATTGGTCTGTCTGTCTGTCTGTCTGTCTGTCTGTCTGTCTGTCTGACTCTGACTCTGACTCTGACTCTGACATTGTCCTCCTCTTTCCATCTTTCTGTCTTCCAGCTTTGTTCAACTTGATTCCTGTGGGTCTCCGAGTTGTTGCGATTCAGTCTGTGAAGACAGGGTTATACATCTCCATGAACGGGGAGGGCCATCTGTACACATCAGTGAGTAACAGTCTATTCTATTCCATTTTATTCTGTTACATTCAACTGTATTTTCAGCTTCTGTAATATTTAAGGTATGAAGGAATGACACACACAGGTCATGCAAATTATAATTCAAGAAACAGTCAATATACATTACATGCAAGTGGGTATTGAGAGCATTCGGAATGTATCCAGATCCCTTGACTTATTCTGAAATGTATTAAATTGTTTTTTTTTTACCTTATCAATCTACACACAATACCCCATAATGACAAAGCAATTTTTTTTTTTTTTTTCAAATGTATAAAAAAACTAAACTGAAATATCACATTTACATAACTATTCAGACACTTTACTCAGTACTTTGTTGAAGCAACTTTGGCAGCGATTACAGCCTTCAGTCTTCTTAGATATGACGCTACATGCTTGGCACCTGCATTTGGGGAGTTTCTTCCATTCTTCTCTACAAATCCTCTCAAGCTCTGTCAGGTTGGATAGGGAGCGTTGCTGCACAGCTATTTTCAGATTAGCTATTTTCACCTCCCTGACCAAGGCCCTTCTCCCCCGATTGCTCAGTTTGGCCGGGCGGCCAGCTCTAGGAAGAGTCTTGGTGGTTCCAAACTTCTTCCATTTAAGAATTTTGGGGGCCACTGTGTTCTTGGGGACCTTCAATGTTGCAGAAATGTTTTGGTGCCCTTCCCCAGGTCTGTGCCTCGATACAATCCTGTCTTGGCTCTACGAACAGTTCCTTCGACTTGGTGTTAGCTCTGACATGCACTGTCAACTGTGGGACCTTATAAAGACAGGTGTGTGCCTTTCCAAATCATGTCCAATCAATTGAATTTACCACATTGGACTCCAATCAAATTGAAGAAACATCTCAAGGATGATTAATGGAAACAGGATGCCCCTGAGCTCAATTTTGAGTCTCATAGTAAAGGATCTGAATACTTATGTAAATAAGGTATTACTGTTTTTTATTTGGAATAAACTTGCAACAATTTTGAAAAACTTGCTGAGATTTGTTATTTTTTAAATCCATTTTAGAATATGCAACAAAATGTGGAAAAAGTCAAGGGGTCTGAATACTTTCCGAAGGCACTGTATGTCCAGCTCAGACTCCTTTGTTATCATATCACATTGCTCATTTTAGAGACCCACACACACACACACACACACACACACACACACACACACACACACACACACACATAAAAACACATAATCAAATCCCACTGTTTATTCTAAAGGGAAGATGTCGACCTTCTCTTCGTTTCCGGCATCAGAGTTAAAATCTTTTGCAGCAGAGCAACGTTGGTGTTGAGAATATTTACTGCAGTATTTCAAGGCTAATTGCTCTGCAGAGAAGATGAGAAATCCCATTGCACACGGTTTCATGCATATAGATTTATAATAATCACATCAACTAGATATTTCCGGTCCAGTGCATCAAGAAAAACAATAAATGGTGCAAAATGGAAATGGAGAGACAGTTTGTCATGCTGTGTAGAATAACATATTTATGTTTTATTGCATTGTATATATTTTATTTTAGATGCAAAATGTAAGCATGTTTTTTTCTAAATTGGAATTAAGAATTGAAGACCGTACAAAATAAAGTAAAATAAAGATTATGAGAAGGAATACAGTATTATGTGTCAATGAAGACTCATATTTTAACCTTTTACATCTGGTGCAAAGAGCCTAATGCTTTGGTGATTACTTGGGAAAAGGAAATTGATAGAAACACAATCGGGATGTATCTATATACAGCAAATAATTTACTTATCATGATATGTTAATGCTCCTGTGCAGTGAAATGAATGTTTGAGATCGTGTCTTATACAAAAAAGTTGACAAATTCCTGATACTGAGTTGCAACCCTCACTTTTGCCCTCAGAACAGCCTCAATTCGTCGGGGCATGGGCTCTACAAGGTGTTGAAAGCGTTCCACAGGGATGCTGGCCCATGTTGACTCCAATGTTTCCCACAGTTGTGTCAAGTTGGCTGGATGTCCTTTGGGTGGTGGACCATTCTTGATACACACGGGAAACTGTTGAGCGTGAAAAACCCAGCAGAGTTGCAGTTCTTGACGCAAACCGGTGCCCCTGGCACCTACTAGCATACCCTGTAACTCTTTTGTCTTGCCCATTCACCCTCTGAATGGCACCCATACACAATCCATGTCTCAATTGTCTCAATGCTTAAAATTCCTTCATTAACCTGTTTCCTCCTCTTCATCTACACTGATTGAAGTGGATTGAACAGGTGACATCAATAAATGATCGTAGCGTTCACCTGGATTCACCTGGTCAGTCTGTGTCATGGAAAGTGCATCTCAATGTTTTGTACACTCAGTGTCTACTTAGCGTAGTTGCTCTATAACCACAGGTCCCATTTTGAACCGTGTGTTCTCAAGGTAACTAGTCTGTGTAGTCATTAACTACTTTCTCTTACTCATGGCCAGTTGTAACAGACTGCAGTGTCAGTGGCCTGACTGCGGTATTGACTTTTCCTCTGTAAAATACACCATCCTCATGGCAGGCAGCCTTGAAGACGATAAAACCCCACTCCAATCACCGCCCTCTTCTCTCTTGTCTCTAAAATGCATAATGTGATATGATAACAAAGACGGTTGCGTGTCCTAGCTGGACCAATTTTGCATGTGATGTGTATTGACTGTTTCTTCATTTATTATTTGCTTGACCTGTGTGTGTCATGCTTTTATGTCCTAAATGCCACACAAGCAGAAAATACAGTTGTTCGACTAGAAATGATTAGAAACAATTATAATCAAATTGAATTAACATGATAACACTCCACCATTCCACCCACAACCCTCTTTTCCTCTCTCATCTCCACTTTTCTCTTCTCTTCCCTTCTCCATCTTCGACTACCTGTAATTTCTCTCTCTTCTCCTCTCCTCTCAGTTCCCCCTTATCTCCTCTCTCTTTTCATTTCCAATCCTAATTAGCTATATTAATCAGGATGAAGAACATCCTAACCTCGTCTCCCAGATAGGGAGATCCATCAGGATCAGTGCCCTAAAATCCCTCTCACGTCTTCCCATCCCACATAGAGCATCAGGGACACTGAAATCTCATTCCCCTTGCTGTCCTCATTCATTAAGTGCAGAGGATAAGAGGCACGGTTTTCCAGCGACAGGCAGGCAGGCATTCCGATGGAATTCCGTGACTTTATTATCACTGCTTGGCTAAAGCCATGAAGGGAATTACAGTGGAGAGGATTGACCTGGAGTCTATGGATTGTGTTTAGGGAATTTACGGTAGGGATTGGGAATGAATCTACATTATGGATGCTACACAACGCATTACATAACGTGTCTTAATAGGGCATTGGGCCACCACTAGTCTCACGTTGCCATACCTACAAAATCAAATTGTTGTCACGCCACCCTTGGAGGTAATTCTGTATTGCAATAACAGTTTATTGATCCGCTGGCTCCAAGCGGTAACGTTTTGATTGGGTGCTACATTTCAAGAACCCTCCCCAACATGCCCGTTGGGGCTATGTGTTAGTTCGTCACTGTTTTCAGACTGAGAAGGACACATTTTGCAGTTGTTTCGTATGCTAGTTTGCATCTTTGCAGAAAAAATGGAAGAGAACATGGAGGAAAAAAACAAATTCTGTTTTGTCAGAAGTGTGCTCTGTACACAAAATTGACATGAATCAAGATATTTTAATGGGGTTTTAATGTGCGATTTCCCGGCCATTCTCACACACTTGCACCTACGACACAAATCTAGTGAGCACCATTGGGGCTCCGCTCAAGCAAGGCATTTGATTGGTTTGACATGTTGCAAGGCATCACAGATTTACACCTGGTTGCCACCCCTATTTAGCTATTTTCTTGCCATGAACTTCTCCAGGCTTCCTAGGCCACCACGAGCCGCCAGAACAGCTTCAATGCGCCTTGGTATAGATTCTGCAAGTGTCTGGGACTCTGAAAGAGGGGTGCGCCACATAATTCTTCAACTAAATTCCATTTGGTGTTTTTGTTGATGGTGGTGGAAAACACTGTCTCAGGCGCCGCTCCAGAATCTCCCATAAGTGTTCAGTTGTGTTGAGATCTGGTAACTGACACACACACACACACACACACAGACACACCCTTTAAACCCTCTTTCAAAGTCACTGAGATCTCTTCTTCTTCTTCAGCCGTGGTAGACAAAATAAGGACCCTAAGCATGCTTGCCTAATTAACTCAGGAATCACACCTGTGTGGATGCATCTGCTGTTTCCTTTATTTTGGCAGTTACCTGTAAATATATAGAGGTTTATTTTTTTCATTGGTTCATTTCATCTTGTAGGCTACACATTCACAGCTAAAAGTTGGATTGCAGTGTAGGTCTACACTCATGGTGGAGACTGGTGCTTCTGGCAACCCACTGGATGAATTGATAATGATTGATGTCAGATGATGGTGAGGCAGTGGGGTGGCTAGTATGTGGACTTGATCTGCACAATTTTCTCTCTGCTCTCTTTGTTGGCTTTCACTTGCTCTCTCTCTCTCCCCCTCTGTCTTGCTCTCTCTCTCTCCACCTCTGTCTTGCTCTCTCTCTCTCCACCTCTGTCTTGCTCTCTCTCTCTCCCCCTCTGTCTTGCTCTCTCTCTCTCCCCCTCTGTCTTGCTCTCTCTCTCTCCCCCTCTGTCTTGCTCTCTCTCTCTCTCCAACTCTGTCTTGCTCTCTCTCTCTCCCCCTCTGTCTTGCTCTCTCTCTCTCCACCTCTGTCTTGCTCTCTCTCTCTCCCCCTCTGTCTTGCTCTCTCTCTCTCCACCTCTGTCTTGCTCTCTCTCTCTCCCCCTCTGTCTTGCTCTCTCTCTCTCCACCTCTGTCTCGCTCTCTCTCTCTCCACCTCTGTCTTGCTCTCTCTCTCTCCACCTCTGTCTTGCTCTCTCTCTCTCCACCTCTGTCTTGCTCTCTCTCTCTCCACCTCTGTCTTGCTCTCTCTCTCTCCCCCTCTGTCTTGCTCTCTCTCAATCCATCTTTCCTTATATCTGATTCTCCCGCCGACCCTTTATCAACATATATATTTTTGATAAGGCTTTAGTCTTAAAAAAGCAACATAGAATGTGATGTGAAATGCTTAAACACGTTGAGTGGGAATCTTCTTACGAGCTCCTTCGACAAAAACCTTCAATACATACAAATACGTTAAACCTTGTACACTGACTGTGACAAACATGAGGAGCACCTTCCTAATATTCAGTTGCAGCCCTTTTTGCCCTCAGAACAGCCTCAATTCGTCGGGGCGTGGACTCTACAAGGTGTCAAAAGCGTTCCACAGGGACTCCAATGCTTCCCACAGTTGTGTCAAGTTGGCTGGATGTCCTGTGGGTGGTGGACCATTCTTGATACACACGGGATACTGTTGAGTGTGAAAAACCCAGCAACGTTGCAGTTCTTGACAAAAACCAGTGCACCTGGCACCTACTACCAAACCCTGTTCAAAGGCATTTAAATATTTTGTCTTGCCCATTCACCCTCTGAATGTCAAACATACACAATACATGTCTCAATTGTCTCAATGCTTAAAAATCCTTATTTTACCTGTCACCTCCCCTTCATCTACACTGATTGAAGTGGATGTCACAAACAGAGCAGGTGTTCTTAATATTTTGTGTACGCAGTGTATATATTGGTGTGCAAAATAAACATGTCAAATGGGAAAATAGTGTTCCCATCCACATGGAACAGTTTAACACTGCTAGATTCGCTCCAGCATTCAGAGTGCTCTTCTGCTCAATTTGCAGCTCATTGCTGTGCTAATGGGCTTTGTGATCAGGCCCTTGCCATCCAACCAGCCACACACTCACTCACACTCAGATCTCTTGCTGTTCTCTTGCTGTTCTCTGATGTGTGAATTACTCGTATAATCCCCCCTCCTATTTTATCTCTTTTTCATCCTCTCCTGAAAGCAAGTTACAGTTGAAGTCGGACGTTTACATAGACCTTAGCCAAATACATTTCAACTCAGTTTTTCACTATTCATGACATTTTATCAGAGTAAAAATCCTCTGTCTTATGTCAGTTAGGATCATCACTTTATTTTAAGAATGTGAAATGTCCAAATAATGGTAGAGATATTATTTATTTCAGCTTTTATTTATTTCATCACATTCCCAGTGGGTCAGAAGTTTACATACACTCAATTAGTATTTGTTAGCATTTCCTTTAAATTGATTAACTTGGGTCAAACTTTTCCGGAAGCCTTCCACAAGCTTCCACAATAAGTTGGGTGAATTTTGGCCCATTCCTCCTGACAGAGATGGTGTAACTGAGTCAGGTTTGTAGGCCTCCTTGCTCGCACACGCCTTTTCCGTTCTGCCCACTCATTTTCTATAGGATTGAGGTCAGGGCTTTGTGATGGCCACAACTTTTGCCACAACTTTGGAAGTATGCTTGGGGTCATTGTCCATTTGGAAGAACCATTTGTGACCAAGCTTTAACTTCCTGACTGATGTATTGAGATGTTGCTTCAATATATCCACATTATTTTCCTACCTCATGATGCCATCTATTTTGTGAAGTGCACAAGTCCCTCCTGCAACAAATCACCCCCACAACATGATGCTGCCACCCCCTGCAAATCTCCCCCTTTTCCCTCCAAACATAACGATGGTCGTTATGGCCAAACAGTTCTATTTTTTTTCATCAGAACAGAGGACATTTCTCCAAGAAGTACGATATTTTTCCCCATGTGCAGTTGCAAACCATAGTCTGGCTTTTTTATGGCGGTTTTGGAGCAGTGACTTCTTCCTTGTTGAGCGTCCTTTCAGGTTATTTCGATATAGGACTCATTTCACTCTGGATATACAGTGGGGCAAAAGGATCTTTAATGAATTCATTTGCAAATTATGGTGGAAAATAAGTATTTGGTCAATAATAATAATAATAATAAGGTCAAACGTTTTCTGTAAGTCTTCACACACTGTTGCTGGTATTTTGGCCCATTCCTCCATGCAGATCTCCTCTAGAGCAGTGATGTTTTGGGGCTGTTGCTGAGCAACACGGACTTTCAACTCCCTCCAAAGATTTTCTATGGGGTTGAGATTTGGAGACTTGCTAGGCCACTCCAGGACCTTGAAATGCTTCTTACGAAGCCACTCCTTCGTTGCCCGGGCGGTGTGTTATGGAATCATTGTCATGCTGAAGGACCCAGCCACGTTTCATCTTCAATGCCCTTGCTGATGGAAGGAGGTTTTCACTCAAAATCTCACGATACATGGCCCTTTTCATTCTTTCCTTTACACGGATCAGTCATCCTGGTCCCTTTGCAGAAAAACAGCCCCAAAGCATAATGTTTCCACCCCCATGCTTCACAGTAGGTATGGTGTTCTTTGGATGCAACTCAGCATTCTTTGTCCTCCAAACACGACGAGTTGAGTTTTTACCAAAAAGTTATATTTTGGTTTTATCTGACATATGACATTCTCCCAATCTTCTTCTGGATCATCCAAATTCTCTCTAGCAAATTTCAGACGGGCCTGGACATGTACTGGCTTAAGCAGGGGGACACGTCTGGCACTGCAGGATTTGAGTCCCTGGCGGCGTAGTGTGTTACTGATGGTAGGCTTTGTTACTTTGGTCCCAGCTCTCTGCAGGTCATTCACTAGGTCCCCCCATGTGGTTCTGGGATTTTTGCTCACCGTTCTTGTGATCATTTTGACCCCACGGGGTGAGATCTTGCATGGAGCCCCAGATCGAGGGAGATTATCAGTGGTCTTGTATGTTTTCCATTTCCTAATAATTGCTCCCACTGTTGATTTCTTAAAACCAAGCTGCTTACCTTTTGCAGAGTCAGTCTTCCCAGCCTGGTGCAGGTCTACAATTTTGTTTCTGGTGTCCTTTGACAGCTTTTTGTTCTTGGCCATAGTGGAGTTTGGAGTGTGACTGTTTGAGGTTGTGAACAGGTGTCTTTTATACTGATAACAAGTTCAAACAGGTGCCATTAATACAGGTACACAATTGGTGGCTGACTAAATACTTTTTGCCCCACTGTAGATACTTTTGTACCTGTTTCCTCCAGCATCATCACAAAGTCCTTTGCTGCTGTTCTGGGATTGATTTGCACTTTTCGCACCAAAGGACGTTCATCTTTAGGAGACAGACCGCGTCTCCTTCCTGAGCGGTATGGCGGCTGCGTGGTCCCATGGTGTTTATACTTGCATACTATTGTTTGTACAGATGAACGTGGTACCTTCAGGCGTTTTGGAAATTGCTCCCAAGGATGAACCAGACTTGTTTAGGTCTACAATTTTGTTTCTTAGGTCTTGGTTGATTTCTTTTGATTTTCCCATGATGTCAAGCAAAGAGGCAGTGAGTTTAAAGGTAGGCCTTGAAATACATCCACAGGTACACCTCCAATCGACTCAAATTATGTCAATTAGCCTATCAGAAGCTTCTAAAGCCATGACATCATTTTCTGGAATTTTCCAAGCTGTTTAAAGGCACAGTCAACTTAGTATATGTAAACTTCTGACCCACTGGAATTGTGATACAGTGAATTATAAGTGAAATAATCTGTCTGTAAACAATTGTTGGAAAAATTACTTGTGTGATGCCCCAAGTAGATGTCCTAACCGACTTTCCAAAACTATAGTTTGTTAACAAGAAATTTGTGGAGTGGTTGAATAATGAGTTTTAATGACTCAAACCTATGTGTTTGTAAACTTCCAATTTCAACTGTGCATCTATTCCTGCCATTCACTGCACACTGTCTCTCG
The DNA here is from genome assembly GCF_057628025.1 of Oncorhynchus mykiss. NCBI lineage: Eukaryota > Metazoa > Chordata > Actinopteri > Salmoniformes > Salmonidae > Oncorhynchus > Oncorhynchus mykiss. The sequence continues at coordinate 5,772,051 of NC_143043.1, read as the reverse complement.
TTCTGAGTGTGGGAGCTCATGATCCACCTTTTCCCTCCATCTGGTGTATTTGATGATAGTGCACTTACAATCCCAGCCAATGCCTTGGAGATTGTATTCAAGCAATGGGAGAGTGTACTTTTAGCGAGCAAGATTTTAAAATGTAATGGGAAATTCTGTGAAACCTGTCTTTTTTTAAGTGTCCTTTCAACCTCTAGCGAAGCTCTTTTCTCCTCTAGTTTTAGCACGACTTCAGGTTCATGAAATCCGAGTAATGATTAATTCTTCCTCCCCTTTCACCATAATGAATCAATTATCAACACAACGACAGAGATTACGCAATTTGATGCTAAGCAGAATTCTATTTTTTGACAAATAAGAGGAATGAAAGAGTGAGTCTGGTAGGCTTTCAGATAGAGGAGCCGGAAGGCCTTTTGAGCATCCCTGGTTTTGAATCATTTTATTTTGTGTGAGAAATATTCGGCGAACAAAGTATGAGAGAATACAGATAGCATCAGAGTGACTGAGCTGCCTGGCACAAAGGACTCACCACAAAATAAAAGGAAGTTCAATCATCTCTTCCCTTTTCAATCCAGTACCTTTGTATCTAGGGCAATAAACTCCGTCTAATTTCTTCTCTTCTGTTGGGAGAGGGATGAGAGAGTTCTCCAGAATAATGAGAAGACTAGGGGGGATTTCTGTTTCTCTATCATGGCTCGCAAAACGGGGACATGTAGAAATAGGATTTATTGTATTCTCCAGATAACTGTAATGGAACTGTTTATGCAAACAGCAAACCAGACACATTTTAAACATGTACATGTTATTACTCCCAAAATACTATTACAACCCCTGACAAGCCTGGGGCAGTGTTGCATTGTTTTACTTCTATTGGTCATTGTGAAATGTTTGCGTTAGCAAACCTAAGTGGCTGAGTTTGCTCATAAGTCTCATACTTTCCTGTGTAAAGGTTATTTTCACAGCCTGTTGGTTTTCTTTAGAGATTGTCCTCTCTCCTTCAAGTCACTGTTCAGTCAGACTGTGGGCGTTGTCTTCATCTGACGCCTGCACTTGTTTGTTTGTGGCACCTTTTTACAATTCTCAAATTTACTTGCCACATCAAGGAAGTGACCCTGTCAAAATGAGATCCTTCAGAAGACCAATCTCACACAGTATTGTGGTGGAGCTGAGTGCAGAGTGGCTTTTTTTTTGGTATCATAAAGCTTAAAACGGAGACCGCGGAAGGCACCTGTAGTGCTCGATTTAGGCCAAACATGAAAGGTTGGAGGTGATGCATGGACAAACTTAGATTGCATCAATATGAATTTAAAAAATAAAGAAAAAAACTATGGGTAACTTAGGACTGGGAGTGTTTGGGGAGGAATAGAGAGCAGCATCTTATACAAGAGTCGGTAGCGTGAAACAGAGTGTTTCTTTGCGAGGATGCTGGAGACGAGTCCCTAGTGCTTTGGGTGTTTTTTATTTTGGCTCAAACTTTTCCTATTTATCATTTTTGTCTTGTTCTATCTGGTCCATGCTGCTCTCAAAGTTTCTCGCATTCTTCTCTGCAGATCCTCTCAACCTCTGCCAGGTTGGATGGGGAGCGTCGCTGCACAGCTATTTTCAGGTCTCTCCAGAGAAGTTCGATCAGGTTCAAGTCCAGGCTCTGCCTGGGCCACTCAAGGACATTGTCTTGGCTGTGTGCTTACAATCGTTGTTCTGTTAGAAGGGGAACCTTCGCCCCAGTATGAGGTCCTGAGCGGTCTGGAGCATATTTTCATCAAGGATCTCTCTGTACTTTTCTCAGCTCATCTTTCCCTTGATCCTGACTAGTCTCCCAGTCCTTGCCGCTGAAAAACATCTCCAAAGCATGATCTTGCAACCACTATGCTTCACCATAGGCATGGTGCCAGGTTTCTTCCAGACGTGATGCTTGGCATTCAGGCCAAAGAGTTCAATCTTGGTTTCATAAGACGAGAGAATCTTGTTTCTCATGATATGAGAGTCTTTAGGTGCCTTTTGGCTAACTCCAAGCGGGCTGTTATGTGTCTTTTACTGAGGAGTTGCTTCCGTCTGGCCACTCTACCATAAAGGTGTGATTGGTGGAGTGCTACAGAGATCTTTGTCCTTCTGGAAGGTTTTCCCATCTCCACAGAGGAACTCTGGAGCTCTGTCAGATTGACCATCGGGTTCTTGGTCACCTCACTGACCAAAGCCCTTCTCCCCCGATTGCTCAGTTTAGCCAGCGGGCCAGCTCTAAGAAAGAGTCTTGGTGCTTCCAAACTTCTTCCATTTAAGAATGATGGAGGCCACTGTTTTCATGGAGACCTTCATTGCTTCCCCAGATCTGTGCCTCGACACAGTCCTGTCTCGGAGCTCTACGGACAATTACTTCGACTTCATGACTTGGTTTTTGCTCTGATAAACTGACCTTATATAGACATGTCTGTGCCTTTCCAAATAATGTCCAATCAATTGAATTTACCACAGGTGGACTCCAATTAAGTTGTAGAAACATGATTTTTTATCCCACCTTTATTTAACCAGGTAGGCCAGTTGAGAACAAGTTCTCATTTACAACTGCGACCTAGCCAAGATTAAGCAAAGCAGTGCGACAAAAAAAAACACATACTTACACAGAAACAAACATACAGTCAATAACACAAAATAAAAGAAATATACAAAGATCTATGTACAGTGTGTGCAAATGTAGAAGAGTAGGGAGGCAGGCAATAAATAGGACCTAGAGGCGAAACTAATTACAATTTAGGATTAGTACTGGAGTGATAGATGTGTAGATGATGATGTTCAAGTAGAGATACTGGGGTGCAAAAGAGAAAAAGGGTAAGTAATAATATGGGATGAGGTCGTCGAGTGTGCTATTTACAGATTGGCTGTGTACAGGTACAGTGACCGGTAAGCTGCTCTGACAGCTGATGCTTAAAGCTAGAGAGGGAGATATAAGACTCAGCTTCAGAGATTTTTGCAATTCGTTCCAGTCACTGGCAGCAGAGAACTGGAAGGAAAGGCGGCCAAACTAAGTGTTGACTTTGGAGATGACCAGTGCAATATACCTGCTGGAGCGCGTGCTACGAGTGGGTGTTGCTATGGTGACCAGTGAGCTGAGATAAGGTGGGCTTTACCTAGCAAAGACTTATAGTTGACCTGGAGCCAGTGGATTTGGCAACCGATATGTAGTGAGGGCCAGCCGACGAGAGCATACAGGTCGCAGTGGTGGGTAGTATATGGGGCTTTGGTGATAAAACGGATGGCACTGTGATAGACTGTATCCAGTTTGTTAGAGTGTTGGGGGCTATTTTGTAAAGGACATCACCGAAGTCAAAGATCGGTAGGAAAGTCAGTTATACGAGGGTATGTTTGGCAGCATGAGTGAAGGATGCTTTGTTGCGAAATAGTAAGCTGATTCTAGATTTCATTTTGGATTGGAGATGCTTAATGTGAGTCTGGAAGGGGAGTTTACAGTCTAACCAGACAACTAGGTATTTGTAGTTGTCAGGGGTCAGGATGCACCTGAGCTGAATTTTGAGTCTTGTAGCAAAGGACCTGAATACTTATGGGTTATTGTATGTAGATTGATGTGGTAAAAAATGTATTGAATCCATTTTAGAATAAGTATGTAACGTAACAAAATGTGGAAAAATCAAGGGGTCTGAATACTTTCTGAATGCATCGTAATATCTAAAAGAAATAAAATCAGATCATATCATGGACATGACATTCACCTAGAAGGTTGTACTGTAGGTCATTTTCTTTACCTATCTTTAGAAGATATCATATAAAATAACTTTTCAAATCCCCTCATAAAAGATAATGATATTGAAATATGTCCCTTCTGTTTTCTCACTAGAATGACTCAAATGCATCCAAGTTATGATCTGATTTTCCTTTGATTTTAGAATCCACAGACTCACCATGGACAATACGTCCTTGTCCACCCTTAGAAGTGGTCAGCCGAATCTGACACAGTGGCCAGAAATATCCAGTCAAACTGAACAGGACCACAATCTGACACAGTGACCAGAAATATCCAGTCAAACTGAACAGGACCACAATCTGACACAGTGACCAGAAATATCCAGTCAAACTGAACAGGACCACAATCTGACACAGTGACCAGAAATATCCAGTCAAACTGAATGTCCAGTCAAACTGAATAGGACCACAATCTGACACAGTGGCCAGAAATATCCAGTCAAACTGAATAGGACCACAATCTGACACAGTGACCAGAAATATCCAGTCAAACTGAATAGGACCACAATCTGACACAGTGACCAGAAATATCCTGTCAAACTGAATAGGACCACAATCTGACACAGTACAGACACATAACACAAAAAAGTGAATGGCCTACACTAGCCAGAAACATTTGTCAGCAGTTTAAGTCAAGGCAGGATTCCCTACAATTCTAACATGACAGCAAGCAGTGGCCAGTACATAAGTTTGAACACAAGAATTGTAGTGAAAAAGAAACAAACTAAATAGATACCATTGAATAGAACAGTTGTAGTACTATTTTGCAGTCTGCACTTGTAGCACTAGCCTTTTACAGCCTAGGAAGACACTGTGTGGGTGTGTGTGTGTGTGTGTGTGTGTGTGTGTGTGTGTGTGTGTGTGTGTGTGTGTGTGTGTGTGTGTGTGTGTGTGTGTGTGTGTGTGTGTGTGACTATACTTGTGGGGACCAGAAGTCCCCACAAGAATAGTAAACCAACAAATATTTGAGCAACTGGGGACACAAATGCTGTACTCAGATAACAGCGCCCCCTGACTTCACATACCTGCACATCACCCAGAGGTGAAGAGGAAATATAGGTGCAGGTCATTATAGGACCATGTTCACAGACTTCTGCAGGTGCTTAATTACATAACTAATTTCTGCCACAGTGGACAGTCAGACAGTCAGCTCTCTCCTATCTCTAATGTAGTGTCAGTGTCAGGCAGGTCGGCGTCCACAAGGGCTAGTGGGTGACCAGCTTCGTGCAATAACCCTCTAGTAGATGCACATTGTTGCCCTCAAGTAACAGAACCCCCCCCCCCCCCCACATGTAATACATTTTCCCCCTACACATGACAATATGTGATGGCATGTCTGTAAACAATCGAATGAGGTGCAGAAGTTGTTATGATGAATCATTTGGGGGAGGGACCTTCTTTCAGGAAGCAGAGCGCACACAAAAGCATGGTGTGAGCGAAGGGTAAGATACTGTGCATTTCATTCTTTTGCAAGTTTAAACAATAAAACATATGAAATGTACTTGTGTAGGAACCTCTAAAGAACCGTATTTGATAGGTTTTGAAAATATTTCATTTGAATATATATCTTTGTTGCCTCAGGGCAACATTGTGCTGTTAGGCTACTTTTCAGGGCAATATCATACTCATGAAAGGAATGTAATTTGATGTAAAAAGATGGCCTTGGTCAATGTTTTTGCCAACATATTCTCTGACATTCACAGGCAATGAACACAGGGACATTCTATGGGCGAAAGGAGCCTAATCGAGCAGTTAGGATCATTCTCCCTGATAGTGAGCTTGAGGATTTTTTTATTTAACCTTTATTTAACTAGGCAAGTCAGTTCAAAAATCAAGTCAAAAACCTTATTTACAATGACAGCCGACCCCAGCCAAACCCAGATGACGCTGGGCCAATTGTGGACCACCTTATGGGACTCCAAATTACAACTGAATGTGATACAGCCTGGATTTGAACCAGGGACTGTAGTGATGCACTTTGTACTGAGATGCAGTGCCTTAGACCGCTGTGCCACTCTGGAGCCCTGAAGACAGTGACAACAAGGAAGAATGAACCCCAGAATCAGGTTTTAGAGGCAGTAAAATACTAGTTTATGGACAGCTTGTATGTTCTTATGTAAAGAGTGCTTGTTTCTACTATAGTTCACTTAAAGGGAAATTTTATTAATTTTCAACTTCATATTCATTATCTCCAGCACCACCCCAACATCAACAGATGTGAAAATGGCGCGGTTCGGTTTTGTAGTATAAACGATAGAGGAAGATAAGTGTTTCTACCCTTATTGCACAGCGCTGCCCTGAGACAACAACATTTCTTCTGGTTGTAGGGGGTAAAAATGATTTATACGTTATCAGAAAGCCTAAATTGTCTCAAGAAATAGGATGGAATCTTTTTTTTGTATGACAAGACAAAATGTGTGCTGTAGAAGTAATGAACAACAAGGTCAGAGGAAACCATCAGAGCTGGCCTGGCACACCGCTAGCAGGGGGCAAGACAGGGCTAAGAATATACTTTGGCTCTCAGCCACATTATTGCACTGTTATTATTAACAATGGGCCAACCTGTGTTATTATTAGTAATGGACCAATCTGTAAGGACAGACTGAGAACTCAAACTTAGTGGAGTTGTATGGTTAGCATGCCTTTAGACAAGATTTAATTGTGATTAAAACAGGGTTTAATGAAGTTATTATGGTCTATTCATTTCATGTCTCCTCCTCCATTCCTCTCTCGTTCCTTTATTCTTCTGTTTATTCTAGATAATTATCCGTGTGCAGCTGTTTTCTGAGTCACTGGTTTACAAGACACTTATTTATGACGTACAGTAAAGCAGAGCTGTGAGACTGTGTGTGTGTCCCAAACGGCGGCCTATTCCCGATATGGTGCACTACTTTCGACCAAATGGGCCCTGGCCAAAGGGAGTACACTAGGGAATATGGTGCCATTTAGAATTCAGCCACTGCATGTGCTAGGAGGAATAGTAAGGATGTGTGATGGATAGTGGAGAGAGGAGAGGGATATTGTACAATCCCTTAGCACACTCAGATCAACAGATAAAATGGCGGATAAAGAGGATATTGTCCTTTACAAAAGTAGATTTTCCAAATTCCCTTCTCTCAGAGCCTTTTGTGGTGAGCCTTGGTAGTCATGTCACGTTCTGACCTTTATTTCCTTTGTTTTGTCTTTATTTAGTATGGTCAGGGTGTGAGTTGGGGTGGGCAGTCTATGTTTGTGTTTCTATGTTTTTTCTATTTCTGTGTTTGGCCTGATATGGTTCTCAATCAGAGGCAGCTGTTTATCGTTGTCCCTGATTGAGAACCATATTTAGGTAGCCTGGGTTTCACTGTTGGTTTGTGGGTGTTTGTTTCCGTGTGTGTGTTTGTCGCCACACGGTACTGGTTCGGTTTGGTTATTTCACGTATTTGTTTATTGTTTTTGTATTTCATAGTGTTCATTGCTTTTCTTATTAAAATCGTCATGAACACTTACCACGCCGCATCTTGGTCCGATCCTCAGACGAAGAGGAGGAAATCTGCCGTTACAAGTCAATGCTGTGTGAACACTGAAACAGCCTGTGTCTTATGCTGGACCTAGAAGGGACAAACATATGACCATGATTTGGGTTTATATTATTTAAACCCCAAACTACGAATTTAAATTCACTTAATTTACAAAACACCAATTATTCTCTTGACATTGAGATTGTTTGAAATTGACCTCTTTTCACCATGATGTCCGTAGGGTCTCGTGGCTTGGTACCTCCTGAAGGGTTTCCTTGGCGCTATTGATCCCCAATCCTTCTCTGCCCCCTGTGGACAACCCAGCAATGATGGAGGCCATCCCTCCATTGATCTGTCAACCAGGGCTCAGACATTGTGGTTAGCATAAACCTTGAGGCATTTGGGACTATTAATGCAACAGGCTCTCACAGTCTCACTGCAGAATTAGACATTTATTCACGTTTATCCAAATGTCAAATTTCAAAGTTGTTCCAGACGTCAAATTTCAAAGTGATTTTGACACCCTGTGTTGACTCAACTCAGTATCGCTTCGTTTCTCCAAATGTAAATTTTAAAAGTTTTGGATTTGGTTTAAAACATTAAGTTTGAGGCACTCATTCCAAATGGTTAAGGAACAGGTGTCAAACTCATTGCACAAAGGGCTGAGTGTCTGGATTTTCACTCCTCCCTTGGCATTGATTGATGAATTAAGGTCACTAATTAGCAAAGAACTCCCCATGCATGGTTGTCTCGGGCTTAATTCAAAGGAAAAAACAAAAACCTGCACACTAGGCACTAGGCCCTCCATGGAATGAGTTTGACACCCCAGGGTTAAGGTAAGGGATTAAACATGCAATCTTCATGGAAAAAAAAAAAAATGAGTGTCAACCACTGGGATCAAACACGCAACTTTCTGAACCAAGGTCATAATTATTATTATTTTTTAAATAAATGTGTCCGGCTGTAACGGCTGTCGTCGGGAGAAAGAGAGGACCAAGGTGCAGCGTGGTAAGTATTCATTGTAATTTAATAAAGAATGAATACTTAAACAAAAACAATACACGACAAACGAACAGTCCTGAACGGTGCAACAAAACACAGAACAGAAAATAACTACCCACAACCCATAGTGGGAAAACAGGCTGCCTAAGTATGATTCTCAATCAGGGACAACAATTGAAAGCTGCCTCTGATTGAGAACCATACAAACTCAAAAACCAACATAGAAAAACAAACAGACTGCCCACCCAACTCACGCCCTGACCATACTGAAACAAAGATATAATAATAGAACTAAGGTCAGAATGTGACAGTACCACCCCCCCAAAGGTGCGGACTCCGGGCCGCAAAACCTGAACCTATAGGGGAGGGTCTGGGTGGGTGTCTACCCGGGGTGGCGGCTCTGGCGCAGGACGTGGACCTCACTTCACCATAGTCCTTGTCCGCAGCGCCGGAGTGAAGGACGACTCCGGCAGCGCCGGACAGGCGGGAGCACCTGAAGGGAGGAGACAGAGAGAGAGCCTGGTGCAGGGGGCTGCCACTGGAGGGCTGGTGCGTGGAGGCGGCACCGGATACACAGGGCCGTGGAGGCGCACTGGAGGTCTCGAACTAATGGCCTGCACAACCCGTCCTGGCTGGATGGTGAGTCTAGCCCGGCACGTGCGGGGCGCAGGCACAGGACGCACTGGGCTGTGCAGACACACGGGAGACACAGTGCGCAGCGCCGGCGCAGGATATCCTGGCCCGAGGAGATGCACTGGCTGTCTGGAGAGCAGGGCTGGCACCATCTGCCCTGGCTGAATCCTCACCCTAGCCCGGCAGATGCGGGGAGCCGGGATGTAGTGCACCGGGCTAAGCACGCGAACTGGGGACACCGTGCGCTCCACCGCATAACATGGTGCCTAAGCACGGCTTGAAGAGCTGTAGCGCTGAGCTGGCACAGGACGCGAAGGGCTAGGGAGGCGCACAGTAGGCCTGGTGCGTGGGGCTGGCACAGTCTTCACCAGATGGCTAGCACACACCTCAGTACGAGTATGGAGAGCTGACTCAGGTGACATCAAATCCCAGACACGCTCCGTCGGGCGGATGTCGTGCCTCATGCACCAACACAGCAACTCCCTCATTACTCTCTCCTCCAATCTCCCCATTAACTCCTTCACTGTCTCTGCTTCGCTCCCTTCGCTCACCTCCAATTCCGCCCTGACCGGCTCTGGTTCCATCCTTGGCTCCTTACGGTAAGCACGGGGAGTTGACTCAGGTCTGACTCCTGACTCCAATACATTTTTGGGGCTGCCTCTCGGGCTTCCTTGCCAGCCGTGTTCCCTGGTATCGCTGGTTCCCTTTTCCTGGCTGCCTCCATCTGTTCCCATGGGAGGAGATCCCTTCCAGCCAGGACCTCCTCCCATGTGTAGGATCCCTTGCCGTTCAAGATGTCCTCCCATGTCCATTCCTCCTTTTCACCACGCTGCTTGGTCCTTTGGTGGTGGGTAGTTCTGTAACGGCTGTCGTCGGGAGAAAGAGAGGACCAAGGTGCAGCGTGGTAAGTATTCATTGTAATTTAATAAAGAATGAATACTTAAACAAAAACAATACATGACAAACAAACAGTCCTGAACGGTGCAACAAAACACAGAACAGAAAATAACTACCCACAACCCATAGTGGGAAAACAGGCTGCCTAAGTATGATTCTCAATCAGGGACAATAATTGACAGCTGCCTCTGATTTAGAACCATACTAGGCCGAACTCAAAAACCAACATAGACTGCACACCCAACTCATGCCTTGACCATACTAAAACAAAGATATAATAACAGAACTAAGATCAGAACGTGACACCGGCACTGGGATGAAATACAAAACCTTTTAATCCAGTGTCATGGGATTATGTTCATCTGCCATTTTCTTTCACCCTAGAAAATCCCAAGCCTATCGTAATAGGCTATTATTGTTGCCCCTATTGGCCAGTTTTGGAGGCATTTCCCCACGTCCTTAGGACCCATTTCCAAGTCACGCGTCCCATTATCAAGTCACTCGTGAGCGTTCTGCCCGATAAATTATATGGGTGTGACAGATAATGGGAAAGCAGGAGACTGGAAAGAGCAGCATATTGATTAGTGGGAGAAGGAGAATTATTGAGAGAGAAGAGGTAAGTCTATCAGGGGAAATTCACACTAATGCCAATATAACCTTCATTGTAAACTGCAGACCCTTTAATCTACCAGTAGAGTTCTTATCCGTAATTATCACAGCTGTCTACATCCCTCCACAAGCCAACACCACTCTGGCACTCAACAAACTGTATGGGGCCATAAACAAACAAGAAACTACTCGCCCAGAGGCAGTATTTCTGGTCTGGGTGAGCAGAGACTTTAACGCTGGGAGACTAAAAACCGCCCTACCTCACTTCTACCAACACGTCTCCTGCACCACTAGGGGCGCTAACATTATTAATATTATTATATATTTTTTGGCAATTTTTATTCTACCAGAAGAAACACATACAAGGCCCTCCCTAGTCCTCCCTTCTGCAAATTTGACCATGACATCATTCTCCTGCTTCCTGTTTACAAACAAAAGCTCAAACAGGAAGTTCTAGTGATGCATTCAATACGGAAGTGGTCAGATGAAGCAGATGCGAGTTCACAAAATTGTTTGGCTAGTACAGACTGGGATATGTTCCAGGATTCATCTGTAGCACTGAGGAGTTTAACACAACAGTCAGAGGCTTCATCAATAAGTGCATTGACAACATCGTCACCACAGTGAATATAAGAACGTATCCAAACCAAAAACCATGGATTACGGGCAATATCCTCACTGGGCTAAAGGCTAGAGCTACTGCTTACAAGGAACTGGACCCGGACATGGACGACCTCTGACGAGACTTCAGACATGCAGAAGGCCAATATCGGAGGAAGGTGGAATCCTATTACACTGGCTCCAATGCTCGTCGTATGTGGCAGGGTTTGCAGACGATAATGGATTACAAAGGGAAACCCAGCCGTGAGTTGCCCAGTGATGCAGAATTCCCACAAGAGCGATGCAGAACTCACAAACAAGCTCAATGCCTTTTATGCTCGCTTTGATGAAAATATGCCTTGTGTGAAAGCCCCTGTTATTCCGGATGACTACGTCATCTCGCCCTCCGTGGCCGATGTGAGCAACAGGTTAACATTCAGACGGAATACCAGGGCGCGATCTCAAAGCATGCGGACACCAGCTGGCAGGTGTCTTCACTGACATTTTCAATCTTTCCTTGTCCCAGTCTGAAATCCCAACGTGTATCAAACTGACCACCATAGTCCCTGTTCCCAAGAGCTCCAAGGTAACCTACCTAAATGACCTTCGCCCTGTAGCACTCACATCTGTAATTATGAAGTGCCTTGAAAGACTATCATCCCAAACACCCTAAACCCACTCCAATTTGCATACCGTCCCAAAAGATTCACAGATGATTCAATCTCAATTGCACTTCACACTGCCCTCTCCCACCTGGACAAGAGAGGAAATAACTGTGTAAGAATGCTGTTCTTAGACTACATCATCAAGCTCGGGTCCCTGGTACTGAAACCCTCCCTCTGCAACTGGATCCTGGACTTCGGGATGGGCCGGACCCAGGTGGTGAGTGTAGGCAACAACACCTCCGCAATGCTGATCCTCAACACGGGGGCCCATCATGCGTGTGTTCTTAGTCCCATGCTCTACTCCTTGTTCACCCACGCATGCTTGGCCACTCACGACATCAACACCATCAATTTTGCTTAAGACACGACAGTGGTAGGTCTGATCACTGACAGCCTACAAGGAGGAGGTCAGAGACTTAGCAGTGTGGTGCCAGGACAACAACTTCTCCCTCAATATCAGTAAGACCAAGGAGCTGATCGTGGACCATAGGAGAAAGAGGGGAGAGCACATCCCCATCCACATCGACCAACAGGCTCCGAGGCAGCTTTTACCCACGTCATAAGACTCCTAAATAGCCAGACCGCTAAATAGTCAATGGTACACAAACTATCTGCGCTGACTCAATCTTGCACTGACCCTACGTACGCTCACTAGACTATATATACACACCATATACACACCCACTCACACACACTACATTGACACTCCCACACAAAACCCACGTACATTTACATACAATACATACCCACATACGCACACACGCACACATAATACACACAGACATACCGGCACAACACAAACACACATACATACACATTACACACACACGCACACTCTCACACACACTTTTACACTCATAATTCGCTGCTGCTACTCTGTTCTTTATTTTACTCTTATTATTATCTATTTTTTATGCCTAGTGAATTTACCCTGCCTTCATGGACATATCTACCTCAAGTACCTCGTACCTCTGCGGATTGATCTGGTGCTAGTACTGCCTGTATATAGATAGCTCCATATTGATCTGGTGCTGGTACTGCCTGTATATAGATAGCTCCATATTGATCTGGTGCTAGTACTGCCTGTATATAGATAGCTCCATATTGATCTGGTGCTAGTACTGCCTGTATATAGCTAGCTCCATATTGATCTGGTGCTGGTACTGCCTGTATATAGATAGCTCCATATGGATCTGGTGCTAGTACTGCCTGTATATAGCTAGCTCCATATTGATCTGGTGCTAGTACTGCCTGTATATAGATAGCTCCATATTGATCTGGTGCTAGTACTGCCTGTATATAGATAGCTCCATATTGATCTGGTGCTAGTACTGCCTGTATATAGATAGCTCCATATTGATCTGGTGCTAGTACTGCCTGTATATAGATAGCTCCATATTGATCTGGTGCTAGTACTGCCTGTATATAGATAGCTCCATATTGATCAGGTGCTAGTACTGCCTGTATATATATAGCTCCATATTGATCTGGTGCTAGTACTGCCTGTATATAGATAGCTCCATATTGATCTGGTGCTAGTACTGCCTGTATATAGATAGCTCCATATTGATCTGGTGCTAGTACTGCCTGTATATAGATAGCTCCATATTGATCTGGTGCTAGTACTGCCTGTATATAGATAGCTCCATATTGATCTGGTGCTAGTACTGCCTGTATATAGATAGCTCCATATTGATCTGGTGCTAGTACTGCCTGTATATAGATAGCTCCATATTGATCTGGTGCTAGTACTGCCTGTATATAGCTCCATTCTTGTGTGTTATATTTTATTCCTCGTGTTACTATATTAATGTATTTTTCTAACTCTGCGTCGTTGGCTCGTAAGTCTACACCAGTTGTATTCGGCACATGTGACAAATAAAAATGTATTTGATTAGATTCAAACCGATAGCATTTAGATTACAATTCATCACAGGAACATGTATTACGAATGTATTGCACATTGCACACGTTTCAGCATAATGCCGTCTTGTGAAAACATAAACCATTCCAACGTGATGTATTGTGTGTACAGGGCAGCTTCTCTTCCCGAAATGCTTCCATTTTGTGAAGAAGCGATTAGCTATCCCATTCGTCACACACGACTGATCTTGTGTGTTCGCCCCTGATAGGCTAATTCATCCTCTAGCATGTCTGATTGCCCCCCCCGCTTTAGAGAGGCACGCCACCTCTGCAGTGGATTGATTATCGATCCACTCAGCCTCACTGTGATAACCTTTACAGGACAATCTTTAGAGAGGCTAATTTCCATATGGGAGCCCCTAATCCATTCACACCAGTCGGGATCGCTACCTGGTGAGTTTTAGCCCATGGGGCACTTAGTGAATTACGTGAAGAAGCCTATAGGTTGCCATAGAGGCTGTAAAGACCCAATGAACAGTAGTCATGCACACATCGACTCTGCTACAATTTTTCTACACTAGCATACTACTTAGAATGCATGTTCCATACATTGCTTCTTTCTTAGTCATATGCTGGTATGGAAATGGACAGCAAGGCAGAGGTGATTCTTATCCAAGGAGATTGGAAAAAACCAGCTATGGTTGTGTATGGTCATACAATTTCCTCCTGTCTCCTAAGTAAAAGTAAGTTTTGACATTTCTAGGCATATTGTAATAAATCATTGGTATATGGATGAGACCTTCTTGTTTATCCTGTCCACAATTAAACTGAAAAAGACGATGAACATGGATTTATTTGGGCATGGCGGGACTCCATACCATGGAACTCTGTCTAGACATGTACCTCTAGACAGGAACCGGACAAGAGACCTCTCTCTGCTCCTCTATAGTCACTTGTGCATGCATGTGTGCATACATGCATCGGTGTCTGTGCGGCTTGCATGTGCCCATGCCCTTATCATTGTGTGTATTTGTGCACGTGTATGCACTTGCCGGGGTATGCACTTGTGTCGTGCCTATGCCATAATTTCTCCTTGAATACACACTGCAGTAGCTATCTGAGCGTATGCACCCAGCCAGCAATCTGTATTAATGACCCTAGTGCAGACCTAATTACATTGCCAGTGTTAAATGTCAAGTACCATGCAAATACAAATGGTGTACTTGTGCTTGTTGCTTCAAGTACAATGTAATGTGCAAAGGAGCAGGGTTTGAACAGCCATAAGTAGTCATCAGGACACGAGTGTTGAAATAGTCATTTGATTTGTATCACTGTCAAACCTCTCCACAGTACATACGGTTCAGATATACACTATGTGTACAAAACATTCAAAACACCTGCTCTCTCCATGACAGAGACTGACCAGGTGAATCCAGGTGAACACTATGGGCCCTTATTTAGGTCACTTGTTAAATCCACTTCAGTCAGTGTAGATGAAGGGGAGGAGACAGGTTAAAGAAGGATTTTTAAACCTTGAGACAATTGAGACATGGATTGTGTGTGTGCCATTCAGAGGATGAATGGTCAATACAAAATATTTAAGTGCCTTTAAACAAACGGGTTTGGTAGTAGGTGCCAGTCGCACTGGTTTGTGTCTAGAACTGCAACGCTACTGGGTTTGTCACACCCAACAGTTTCCTGTGTGTATCAAGAATTGTCCACCACCCAAAGGACATCCAGCCAACTTGACACAACTGTGAAAAGCATTGGAGTCAACATGGGCCAGCATCCCTGTGGAATGCTTTCAACACCATGTAGAGTCCATGCCCCTGACGAATTGAAGCTGTTGTAAGGGCATATTTTCAGAAATGTATCATAGCTGTAGTCACTACCTGGTCATCTGTATCTGTATTTCTAAAACAATGCATCATTTCAATATATATCCTTACATGATACTGTAGGTAATATTCATCCTTGTATGTCTGATAATTGAAAATGGACTAAATCCGACTCATGATCAATGGCCAGCGACCCAAATAGTTTTACCCGTTCAGGTGCTGAAAGTTATCGTTCTTCTTTACACGAAGGTGAAATATCTGAGCATACATTTGCACCATATTCAGTAGTAGGCTACAAAGCATGGGAAGGCAAACATAATCATATTTAATCCAAGTTGCTATTTCCAAAGCACACTTTTGCTATTTCTGTTTAAAAAAATGCAACATAGCAAATCCAGAGCTCCAATCACAACAGGTTTTCTGTAAAGATACAAACTTGGCCAATCTTTGTTAAAAATGTATTATTATTATTATTTACCCCTTTTTCTCCCCAATTTCGTGGTATCTAATTGCTAGTTACAGTCTTGTCTCATCGCTGCTACTCCCGTACAGACTCAGGAGAGGCGAAGGACGAGAGCCGTGGGTCCTCCGAAACACAACCCAACCAAGCCGCACTGCTTCTTGACACAATGCTCGCTTAACCCGGAAGCTAGCCACACCAATGTGTCGGTGGAAACACTGTACACCTAGCATGCACCCGGCCTGCCACAGGAGTCACTAGAGCTCGATGGGACATGGACATCCCTGCAGACCAAACCCTCCCCTAACCCGCACAACGCTGGGCCAATTGTGCGCCGACCCATTGGTTTCCCGGTCGCAGCCGGCTGTAACAGAGCCTGGACTCGAAACAGGATCTCTAGTGGCACAGCTAGCAACTGCGATTCGGGGAGATCCCAAATTGTATTTATTTAACAGAAAATAAAAGTTGCACACCCTCAATACCCCTGCCTGCCCTGTTTGTTATGGATAATGAATGCAATGGGTGCAGATTGGGTCACCAGCGGCAGTCCCTCGCAGTCCAGACCCTACACGGTAGTAGTGTTAGTCTGTGATCCACTCCAAACTGTCAATGCATAAATCATTCATCAAAATTGTGTTGGTATTGGAAGAAAATATTATAATTTCACATAACCTTAGCACAAGGTAGCTACTCTACCTGCTTCATACATGACGAGAAAGCTTGTTCCAGTAAGTTAAGTTAACGTAAACTCACTCACTTTTGTACATCACCTTGGTCCGTACAATTGACCTTATTTTAGGGCCCCAAAAACGTAATACTTCCAGATCAACAGTAATGTCAACACCATTGTAATGCACACTTTCTCCCCTTTCCAACAAAATAAATGACATGACCTAAACGCTGCCCGTTTCTGCATGATTCAAGAAGGCAATGAGCCCCGTCGGGTCTTTTTAAAAATGGCGGGTGGGGAAGCGAAACTAATGCGTGATAGTGAGAAGGAGAGATGTTGTGTGGGAAAATTGCTTTTTTTCACTCGATCTATCCAACTTATCACCTTATTGCCTCTAAAATGTAAATAAAACACTATAAAGAGTTTATATAATGTGTCATTACATACCTATTTGAAGGTTTGTGTCGAATTTGAATCAGGTTTTTAGGACGGTGCTAAACTGATCTTCAGAAGTAAACATCGTCGTGATTGCGTGCAGTGACGATGCAAAATATGACTAGGTATCTCCCCCTTACCCCTGTCACTGTCCATTTCTTGTTTTTAAACGATGAGAGAAGTGCTACACCTGGTGGAGAAAGATTGTAAGACAGAAATAGTAGCTTAATGCGTGCTGTACGTTACGGCATGACACGTCATGATGTAACGGAGGTTCCGTTTTTTCAACTTTTCTCCAATACTATAGAGCCATTACCATGTCGATCAACGCTTGAATTGAAACGTAATTCACAACCCAGATTTTGAAGTCAACACAGTCCCATTATTTTTCTTTGCAGCCTCGTTTGTATGTTGCGGTTGCGCACATTTGTATGGAATGGGGTGAATTTACGTTAGCTAACTAGCCAAGTTGCTAGTTAGCTAGCTAGATAAATTAGTTAGCTAGCTTCTTAACCAGTAATACAAAATATGACTAAATGTTTTAAAACGTTAGCTGTCACCATGAGTATTGATAGGAGGTATAAATAAAAAAAACAATGACGTTATTTGTTAGCTAGCTAGGCTACCAATTACCTTTTACCCCCCTGTCAAGCCTAGCAAGCTAGCCCTATTGGCTGCTTGCCGAATTAGCTAACTTTCTTGACTCTAGTTAAATAAAACATCTCATATGAGCTACTCATTTTAGTGTTAACTTCTTTGAGGTCTTTTCTGAACAGCTTCTCACTTCTATGTTTCTCTAGTTGTCAGTTCGACAATGTTTACACACTCATTTAAGGCACCCAAATTTAAAAATGACAGTTTGAAATCCACAGCAGAAAATATGTGGTTCTTGTTGCTAGGCTACTAGTTACAGTGCTTTTAGCTTGCAGTTTGCACCTTCTTTATGCAGAGGGAATACAGAAATTATAGCTAGTGTCTGCAAGAATTATATGGATTTAATATTTGTTAAATTATTGAGCCTGTCCTCAAAACTCAAATAAGCATCAGAAATGGTTCTTATTTAGCATATCAAAAAGCATATCAATATCCTGATATGGACCTCAGTCAAGAGCATAATGCATTGCATGTGCTGAGAAAATAACCTATGTAGGCCTACTTTCAGTATTTGTCATCATACAAAGAAAATAAGATGTCCACATAGGCATATCTCAGGATATCTAATGTGTCAATATCATGTATGATATCTGGAGGGAATCCCAAAATGATTTGTGCATGAAAGAAAACACCTGAATCAACACTATAAATTAAAAATCAGCATTAGGGAACACTGGCCAATTTGCTGTGACAACACAGAGTACTAAAAGAACACAGCGACTACACGTACAGCGTCTGACTTCAGCATGCGGCACTGTGACAGTTCCTCATCCCGTCTCCTGATCAGATAGATGACAGCCTCTATCTCTGTTCTGTAGATGATCACAACACTGTGGAGCTCTGTGTGTGCGTGTGTGCGTGTGTGCGTGTGTGCGTGTGTGTGTGTGTGTGTGTGTGTGTGTGTGTGTGTGTGTGTGTGTGTGTGTGTATGCTACCACGTACTGTCGGTCAGAGTATCTCTGTATCTCGCCGCTGCAGATGGTATCGCTTGAGCCCTCAGCTGATCAACACACTGGCTTTTTGTTGGCTAACGGGCTGGTCTCTTGCTTTGCTGGCTAACTGACTGGCTTGCTGGCTATCTGAAGGACTGGTTTGCTTGCTGCATATTTGACTGACTGGCTTGCCTGTATGCATGCCATCTTTTATCTCCAGTTGGCAAGGACGGGAAAGTTTTAGAAAGTCTGGAATTCTTCATGCATAAGGAACCAATATAATGTCTCCTTGGTGATTTTCCTACTGCATAAATCCACTGAAACCACATTCTGGGCATGCAGTGAGCTACAAAAGACAGTGACAAATGTTTTGTTGTTTTTGCTCTGTGCTCCATCACTTTGGATTTGAAATAATACAGTGACTATGAGGTTGAAGTGCAGACTGTCAGCGTTAATCAGCTATTCATCCATATCGAGTGAACCGTTTAGAAATTGTCACTTTTTGTACATAATCCCCCCATTCTGAGGGACCAGAAGTCTGGGACAAATACACGTATACGTGTATTAAAGTAGTCAAAGGTTCAGTATTTGGTCCCATATTCATAGCACGCAATGATTACATCAACTTTATGACTCTACAATCTTGTTGGAAGCATTTGCTGTTTGTTTTGGTTCTGTTTCAGATTATTTTGTGGCCAAAAGAAATTAATGATAATGTATTGTGTCATTTTGGAGTCACTTTTATTGTAAACGAGAATAGAATATGTTTCTAGACACTTCCACATTAATGTTGATGCGACCATGATTACTGATAGTCCTAAATGAATCATGAATAATAATGAATGAGAAAGTTACAGAAGCACCATTAGAACAACAGGGGAGGTTAGCAATTTTTGGGGCGTCTGTAACTTTCTTACTCATCATTATTCACGATTCCTTCAGGACTATCCGTATACATGGTAGCATTTCAAATCCAAAGTGTTGGAGTACAGAGCCTAAACCACAACAAAAATGTGTCACTGTCCTAATATTTTTGTAGCTCATTGAATATAGACATGCCACAGTCCTTTAAATCAGTAGCATTTATAGTATGTATATTAGGAACAAACTGGCATTATACTGAAGCCGCCAAACATGAGGCAGGGAGGATGGTCTCAGATTCAGAGGGAGTGGCAGTGGAACTGTACAGATGGGAGAGAGCGTCGGGCTTCACATTTTTTGACCCTGGGAGGTAGGAGATGGTGAAATTGAACCTGGAAAATAACAAGGTTCAACGAGCTTGCCTTGGGTTGAGGCGCTTGGCACTGCAGAGGTATTCTAAATTCTTATGATCCGTCCAGACCAAAAATTAAACTTCCGCCCCTTCCAGCCAGTGTCGCCACTTCTCCAGAGCCTTCTTAACCACCAGGAGTTCCCGGTTCCCAACGTCATAGTACCTCTCTGCAGGGTTGAGACGATGGGACATGAAGGCACAGGGATGAAGCTTTTGGTCCTGGACGGATCGCTGGGAAAGGACGCCCCCTACTCCCACGTCCGAAGCGTCAACCTCAACCACAAACCAGCAACCCAAGTTGCTGTAGCCCCAAATGAAACAGCGGTAGTTATTAGCAAACCCCAGAAACCCTTGTAGCTGCATCCTGGACGTGGGCTGGGGCCAATCCACGACCGCTCTCACCTTTTCCGGATCCATCTGAACTTTCTCTTCAGCGATGATGTATCCCAGAAAGGAGATAGTGGAGTGGTGGAACTTGCACTTCTCAGCATTTACAAACAACTGATTTTCCAGAAGGCGCTGAAGGACCTGTCGAATATGGAGAATGTGTTCCTGGGCAGAACAAGAGAAAACCAGGATGTCGTTGAGGTAGACAGAAAGAAAATTATTCAACATGTCCCGGAGCACATCGTTGACAAGGGCCTGGAAGACAGCAGTTGCGTTGGTGAGTCCAAACGGCATGACCAGGTACTCCTAGTATCAGTGTTGAAATCCTTTTGTCACGCCCTGATCTGTTTCACCTGTCTTTGTGATTGTCCCCACCCACCTCCAGGTGTCACCCGTTTTCCCCATTATTCCCTGGGTATTTATTTTGGTTTTCCCTGTTTCCTTAAATTACGTCAAGACTCCCGTAGTCTACGCTGTAGACTTTCGCACGTTGGCCGCCGAGAGTGCCTGGAATCCGGAGTCCCTATTCGATACCTTCCTTCACGGATTATCAGAGGTGATAAAAGATGAGCTAGCTGCTCGGGAATTACCGGTGGACCTCGATTCCCTCATCACCCTCACCATTAGGATTGATGGATGTCTACGGGAATGCAAGTGAGAGGAGGTCTGGCCTAGGTCTCACTCATACATCCGCTGTGGCTCGCTCACCTCCAAAGGAATCCGGGAGTCCCTGAAGGCTGTTTTTCCCGAGAGGATCCGAGGCCACCTGAGCTCCCTCAGGAATCATTGACGACAGGTGAGTCGGATACACCGGAACCTATGCAACTGGGAAGAGCTTGATTATCGCCTAGGGAACATTCACATAGGCTAAGCAAGAACAGTTGTCTGTATTGTGGTGCTGTCGGGCATTACATAGCCACCTGCCCTGTGAAGAGTCCTAAATCATTAGTAGGTACAAGTACACTGGTGAGCCTGACTGGGAACCCTCTAAATCCCATTATCCAAACTCCTTTTTTTGTGATCTTGCTGTGGGAGACCACTCTAAGTCTCTCCGGGTGCTCATTGACTCTGGGGCAGAGGAGGGTTTCATGGACGCTACCCTGGTATCGGAACTAATTATCCCTTCTCAACTCCTCTCCATTCCCATGGATGCCAGGGCACTGGACGGCCGCTCCACTGGAAGAGTCACGCACAGCACAGTTCCCATTCATATGTAGGTATCTGGAAACCACAGCTAGTCAATACAGCTTCTCCTCAGTGAGTCTCCCCACATCCCTATTTCTTTGGGATTTTCTTGGCCCCAGAAGCACAACCCCGATATTGACTGGACCACGGGTTCATACCTGGGTTGGAGCCCGTTCTGCCATTCCCGTTGCCTGAAGGCAGCACAGCGGCACAGCCTTCCCCGGAATGTCTGCCTCCAGGGTTGAGTACGGCCTCAGATCTCTCTGCCGTTCCCGCGGAGTACCATGACCTCCCTCTCTCCCTCCACATTGTCCTTACGATTGTGCCTTACGATTGTGTATCCGCACTTTTAACAGAATGTGACTGGCAGAACAGGTGTTGTTTGTGGAGGATGAGTTTCATTCTTGATACACATGGGAAACTGTTGAGCAATAAAAACCCAGATGCGTTGCAGTTCTTGACACAAACCGGTGTGCCTGGCATCCACTACTATACCTCCTTCAAAGGCACTTAAATCTTAGGTCTTGCCCATTCACCCTCTGAATGGCACACATACACAATCCATGTCTCAAGGCTATAAAACCATTCTTTAACCCATCTCCTCCCATTCATCTACACTGATTGAAATGGATTTAACAAGTGACGTCAATAAGAGATCATTCACCTGGTCAGTTTATTTCATGGAAGGAGCAGGTGTTTTTAATGTTTTGTAAACTCAGTGTGTGTGTGTCTGTGTGTGTGGTTGTGCATCTACATTCGTGCACATGTGTCTGTGTGCATGCTTGCGTCTGTGTGTGTGTGACTGCCAAGTTTGGGCCATCCAGCACACAATGAAATGTTACCTTGCAGTAAATGTGTATGGTAGTTCTATCCATATTGTTTGTATGTGAACCCTGCCCCATCCAGATGTTTCCATCCAGTTACAACGTGTTTCCGTGGAAATGACTTAATACTGTACCAGAATGACATAACGGCAGTGCTTATTGCGCAATACTGGATAATAATAGTTCTAATAGTCATGTGGTTCAATATATAAACTCTAGCTTCTCTCCTGACCTCCGACCTCCACCAGATAGGCACTATGTCTGACTAATACCTCTTTTGCATCACTATGGTATTACATGGTGACCCTGTTGACATGGCTTAGTGTCCCAGACGTACAACCAGATGGCATTATCCCCTGGATAACATGACGCTAATGCCCATGTACAACTGATGCCTTATAAGGTTCAAGGTTAATGTTTTTAAAATAATGTTTTAAGGTAACTAGGTTAATTTGTCAAGATATATAGGAAATGTTTTATTTTTATGTTACATTTCGTAAAATGTATTAGTGGATATGTTCTGGTATTTTTTAGAACTAACACTAGCTACCTGATATGAAATGGAAACGTTTAGTGGTTGTTCTAATCTAATGGATCTCAAACATCTAAAGTTCTTATTCCTAGGTAATTACCTGGGTACTTATCAGTTCATTTTGAAGTGAATACTGCCATTTACAGTAAATACTAAGCAGCCCATAAAATAAATGTAGTGGATACTTGTTTGTTAAGCCTAAAAGTTCTCTGTGAGGACAATAAAGTAACGTATCTTAACTTTGCTTTAACTGTACAAGGCAATGCAATGTTCTGACCCCCCCCCCCCCCCCCCCCCCCCCCCCAATGCATTGTCCTGCATCATACACTCTGGTAAAGTATATTTTAACATCAGGGAGTTCAAGTAACAGACACATCTCAACATCAACTGTTCAGAGAAGATTGTGTTAATCAGGCCTTCATGGTCGAATTGCTGCAAAGAAACCACTACTAAAGGACACCAATGAGAGGAAGAGACTTGCTCGGGCCAAGAAACACGAGCAATGGACATTAGACCAGTGGAAATCTGTCCTTTGGTCTGATGAGTCCAAATTTGAGATTTTTGGTTCCAGCCGCCATCTTTGTGAGACGCAGAGTAGGTGAACGGAGGATCTCTGCTTGTGTGGTTCCCACCGTGAAGCATGGAGGAAGAGGTGTGATGTTGTGGGGGTGCTTTCACTGTCAGTGATTTATTTAGAATTCAAGGCACACTTAACCAGCATGGCTACCACAGCATTCTGCAGCGATACGCCATCCCATCTGGTGAAGGAAAAGCAGCCAACAAGTGCTCAACATATGTGGGAACTACTTCAAGACTGTTGGAAAAGCATTCCAGGTGAAGCTGGTTGAGAGAATGCCAAGAGTGTGCAAAGCTGTCATCAAGGCAAAGGGTAGCTACTTTGGAGTATCTAAAATATATTTTGATTTTATTAACACGTTTTTGGTTTCTACATGATTCCATATGTGTTATTTCATGGTTTTGATGTCTTCACTATTATTCTACAGTGTAGAAAATAGTAAAAATAAAGAAAAACCATTGAATGAATAGGTCTGTCCAAACTTTTGACTGGTATTGTATATAAAGTGTAATATTGGGATACAAACTCAAAATTGTGTGTGATGTGTATACTTTTGTTTCAAAGTAGAGCTGTGTTTAAGACTACCAAGAAACACTCGGTGTGACCCTGATTTAGCCCACTGCAGTAAAAGGTTAAGTCCTGTCAGTGGTACACTGCGGCTTTGCAGAAAATTTACATTTGAAGTGAGTGTGAGGCTGCAGGGATGTCAGACAAATTGAGACTTTAATTGCTCAGAGGAATGAGAGGGGGAGGGGGAACGAGAGACAGAGAGAGAGATGGGTGGGAGAGGGAGAGAGTTTAAAAGGAGGCACAGAGATGTTGTGCTATTGATGAAAGATGTAAGTTTCCAATACCAGGGTACACTTCTAGATAGATATTGCATTGCTCATAAAGGGATGAAGTGACTTAGATGTGTTAGTAGTTGACAGATGTTTATGTACAGCAGTTATCTTGTACCCATATAAATGGACATGGTACTCAGTTGTTCCACATTGCAAGAACATCTAGCCAGTTCTGTAAATCTTCTCAATCTGCAAAGTTCAACTCACCCTAATAAGCCTCTGGTTTCAATTATGTATTTGGGCCTTGTGTGGGTAGTACATTGGGAATCTTGAAGAGAACAAAATACGACTGTTTAAGACAGCTATGAAAAATGGCTCTGAATCTGTGGTGTTATCTTGGATATCCAGGTAAATGTTTCACCTCGTGTCCAAACTGACTTCTCTGGTTACATCATATACTGTATGTGTTTTTATCCCTATTGTCTAACCTATCTGATCATCTCTTCCCAGCTCTTTCGGACTCAGTAAGACACACACACTTTTCTCTCCTACAGTATTACTTCCTCTCTTTTCAGCTCTTTCAGATTTGGCAAATGTCTGCTCAGTCAGATCAACGCTGTGCGTATACTTTTTTCTATACTTATTTATTCACTGTGCAATTTTTTTTAATTTGGCCTTGCTCTTGCAGTAACATTGTTTGTCAGCGACGTTCACACTCGACTGAATAAGAATGGTAGTGCCCATCGGGCCTTCAAGGCTGGCCACCAAACCGAAATGGGCCTAAATTCCCTTCCTTTAGAGTAATTCCACTCACAAAGCAACAATAGCAGTGGACTGGGAGATGACAATGCCGTCTATGAAAATCCAGGTATAAGATAAGGGCAGAAAAACACGGTTGATTGAATACTATTCTGTATTAATTTAGAGTCCTAAAGATACACTGGTGTCAGTTTTACTGCATTTGCCTTGTTGAAAGTTACCACAACTGGGGAGTTTTAAAAAATTCCACACTATGTGAAGATAAGGAAAGTAGTACACCTGAGAATTGGTTCTTCAATCCGTTTTGTTCTACTCTGCTTTCCAATACCCTATTGTGCCGACCTGAACCAAACTGTACTGGTTCAGATACA
Organism: Oncorhynchus mykiss; assembly: GCF_057628025.1. Taxonomy (NCBI): domain Eukaryota; kingdom Metazoa; phylum Chordata; class Actinopteri; order Salmoniformes; family Salmonidae; genus Oncorhynchus; species Oncorhynchus mykiss. The sequence continues at coordinate 5,746,850 of NC_143043.1, read as the reverse complement.
ACCAAGTTAGCTCAGTAATACTTGGTATGGCTCAGCTTGGTTCGGCTCTGTAGTGTGAACAGTCCTAAATGTTTTTGTTTTCAGCTGGTGGTTCAAGCATGCAGCAGTGTCAATTTCAGTGCATTTACCTGCATTGGAAGTTAACTGCAGTTAAGAAATGAAAGCTGAAATGTCATCTTCAGTGACATTTGGACTTGATTATCTGACGCACAATGGAGAGCATGCTGCCCGATTCGTATTCTGACCTGCTTCAAACATGCTCCACTGTTCATGATCAGTGGTAAACTGTCACTCAGACTGTAATTCAGAAATATATGTTATAATGTCAGTTAGACTTGTTCAGTTTGAATCATTCTGTAAATTCAGGGCAGTGCTAGATTCAGGCAGCTGAGGGGGAAGGGGGTGAGTGTTAGAGAGGAACAGAGAGACAGAAAGATGGAGAGAAGAGAGAGAGAGACCAGAAGAATGAGGGTGTGGTCGATCACTTCCCCTCTGAAACAGAAACTGGGACACGGTCTCCATGAATGTGTGTGTGTGTGTGTGTGTGTGTGTGTGTGTGTGTGTGTGTGTGTGTGTGTGTGTGTGTGTGTGTGTGTGTGTGTGCGTGCGTGGCCCGTCACTACACAGGAAACCCAGTACTCAGAACCCTGATTCTCTCACCCTCGCTTTCCCTTTCTCTCGCAATGATATAGTGTCATCATTAAAATGCACTAATGCCATATCATACCATAATGCCTCCAAAGCCGCTCAAAACACATTATTAACATTCTGTAAATGTGTGATAAAGCTAACCGTCTTTAGGAAAAGCTGTTGTCTACCAATTTCTGCCAGAGTCAACCTAGTATTTAATCAAAAGTGAGGCATTTATATCAGATTAATCAAATTTCTAATCAACTGTTACTGTACTGTCAGGCAAAGCAGTCAATAGCCTGTTTATACAGTACGCATCTGTCATATCCCAGCTTTCATCTTTGGAGAATTGGATTCTGAAAACTGAGTCCAACTCATGCTTCTCTGGGTTGGAGACGAATGTTGACAGCCCCTGTGTCTTTGTGTGTGGGTGTGTCCGTGGGTGTAGGTGTGCGTGTGTTTGCGTGCCAGCGATATGTGTGTGTGTTTGTGTGCCAGCGTGCGCGTGTGCTGCAGCTTTTTTCCTTTCCTTTGTGTCTTTGCGTCTTTGAAACCCATTTGAGAGGACTTTGTCAGCTTGTTAGAGGTAGCAGACGGCTTTCCCCTGACGAGAGATGACTGGCCAATCTAACTGGGATCTCAGTCTCTTGACACCAATATGACCCCAATTTACAGATCAACACCACAGCACTGGGAAGTGGCTGGTTGGATAAATACACACAGGCTTTGAACTTAGGAAGCAAGGCTGTTTGAAAGCCATTGATCCAGGTCTAGGCTTTGTGTGTGTGTGTGTGTGTGTGTGTGTGTGTGTGTGTGTGTGTGTGTGTGTTTGTGTGTACCAGAAGTCCTCACAAGGATAATTAAACAAGGAACATTCGGTTAACTGGGGAACTTTTTCCAGTCCCAAAGGAAAAATGCTATTTTAGTCTTAGGCGTTAGGTTTATGATTAGGGTTACAATTAAGGTTAGGGTTAGAAGTTACGGTTAGGTTAATTTTAGGGGTTCGGATTTGGGGTTTAGATTTAGGGTTAGGGGTTAGGGGTTAGGGTTAGGGTTAGGGGTTAGGGTTAGGGTTAGGGTTAGGAGTTACGGTTAGGTTAATTTTAGGGTTCGGATTTGGGGTTTAGATTTAGGGTTAGGGGTTAGGGTTAGGGTTAGGGTTTGGGGTTAGGGTTAGGGTTAGGGTTAGGGGTTAGGGTTAGGGGTTAGGGTTAGGGGTTAGGGACAATTGGATTTTGTATGGGAATATGTTATTTTGTCCCCACAAGGATAGCAATACAAAACTGTGTGTGTGGCTAGAATAGCAGTGTGCAGACCATTAAGGATCCAGTATGTTTTCATATAATGACGGTCATTGTGAACATGAAAAGAGACAGAGTGCCTAATGAGCAAGTTCAGTCTACTTTCGACAAACCAACTAGAAAAATTAACCATTAGACCTAGATTTCTGTATGTCACATTTTCTGTGGCCATCCGAGTGCTGTCTAGTGACAATATGCGTCACTTGTAGAGTTTGCTTTCAAAAACAATACTAGCAAGCCAATTGAGGCAAAGCTAGTGTGAATACATCAGAATCCCAGTGCAGGACTATTTTCTTTGAGAACCCTGAATCAGTTATGGTTTCCCCATCCCTCAGTGTTGTTGTCCAGCTGTGATGCGCCTTCAATTGACCTTTGGCCTTTGAAATGTAAACCTGGTGGAGAGGGGGGGGGGGGGGTCTACTTTGGAGCTTGGCAGGTGGCCTAGTGGTTAAGGGTGTTGTGCCAGTAACCGAAAGGTTGCTGGTTTGAATCCCCAAGCCAACTAAGTGAACAAGATGTTGATGTGCCCTTGAGCAAGGCACTTAACCCTAATTGCTCCTGAAAGTCACTCTGGTTAAGAGTGTCTGCTAAATGACTGAGATGTGTCTGTTCCTCTCTGCTGAATCATTAATTAGCCATGTCCTCAATCAGCTGTGTCATCCACAACTAGACACTGGAATAAGAAAAGAAAATACAATTCAAATTAAAGAAAGGAAATTAAACAAGGGAAGTAATATGTGGAATCCGTTGTAATGTACAGATGCTGCACAATCAAATTCATAATTGACTTTTCTCCATTTGGTTTTGACTGATCAAGTTCTAGTAAAGAGATCATGCACTAGACTAGAGCATGCAGTTATCAGAAACAGTTGAAATGAATTTCCATGAATTGAATTGGGACTGTAAAATTCTCTTGGTGAAATTGTACCTTCGACTGCGTATTTGTATGTTTTTTTCAAAGTGTATTTGGCCTGGTTCGTCCCAATGAGATTGCTATGTCTTTTGCTCGGGAGACTACTTTTTTTTCTCTCTGGTTGCTCTGGAGCTGCAGTGAAGTGGCTGTTTGTGTGAGTGGAAGTGCAGTGAGGTGGAAGTTAAGGAGATAGAATGAGAGAGCAACTGAATGTGATGCACAGCGTTGAGAGTATAATACAAAATCAAGAGAATGTTAGGGGGGAGAGATACATAATTAGAATGGTATCATAGTACATCAATTGAAATCTAAACTCAGTCTGTATTTGGTTGAGAGGGGAAATACTTGAGCCTGAGCTTCCGCGTGTGTATATCCGAGTGTGTGTTTACCTGTGTGACTGTGTGTGTGTGTGTGTGTGTGTGTGTGCATGTAGTTTGAGGATGGTGTTAAAAATCGAAACATTCCAAAGGCCAGTGCCCTCGGGATGCTATATTGAAAGCTTAAGTGCTTCAGATCGCCAAGCACTTTAAAAGCATCAGTACTTTTTTCATCCACTCTCAAAAATAGATATCCTCCATGATGGATGGAGAGAGAGAGAGAGAGAGAGAGAGAGAGAGAGAGAGAGAGAGAGAGAGAGAGAGA
>NC_143043.1:5685864-5738364 GCF_057628025.1 Oncorhynchus mykiss | reverse complement strand
AAAATCAGATCGGAGGTTCCTCGCGTAACCGTCGTTCTATGAACTAAGCAATACATTTTTATTTTATTCAAAGATTCTGTCGCAACCCCATTTTCAAATCAGGCGACCCCAGATGCGACCCCTAGTTTGGGAAACGCGGCGAGCATACACTGTTTCCCTAGGTTGCGAATCCAGAGGTAGGGGAAAAGTGTATGCTGGAACATTGTCGCAGGAGGCAAAGTTTGGTTTCCCTTTAAGAGTGGTCCAGTTGGTAGAGCACAGTGCTCGCAACACTAGGGTTGTGGGTTAGATGCCCATGGGGGACCAGAACAAAAAAATTGTTAATTAAGTCTGCTAAATGACTAAAATGTCAAATTTGGACATTTACTTTATTATGTACAGGTAGCTACTATGGAAATGTAAACGTCAAGTCAGTAGCTAGTTATCCTAGTTGCGATCGAATGAGGAATGAGGTGGGTAGATAACTAAGTGTGTCATTGCAGTGTAACCAATATGAAATGGCTAGCTAGTTAGCGGTGGTGCGCGCTAATAGCGTTTCAATCGGGTGACGTCACTCGCTCTGAGACCTTGAAGTAGTTGTTCCCCTTGCTCTGCAAGGGCCGCGGCTTTTGTGGCGCGATGGGTAACGATGCTTCGAGGGTGGCTGTTGTTGATGTGTGCAGAGGGTCCCTGGGTCGGGGCGAGGGGACGGACGAAAGCTAAACTGTTACAGTAGCAAAGTATTTATAAACTACAAATCAGGTCTCTTATATGTTTTGTTCATTTTTGTTCTATGATCTATACAATAGACTATGACTGATTTTGTCCCAATAGGCCTGTCATATTCCCACATTATTTTACCTAAATACCTTTAGGCCTACCTATAGAAACATTTAAAAACAACTTTGCACCTTTGTCCAGATTAACAAGAGTAGCCACAAGGGTGTTTAGCGTCATCCACAAGGGTGTTTAGCGTCAGCCACAAGGGTGTTTAGCGTCATCCACAAGGGTGTTTAGCGTCATCCACAAGGGTGTTTAGCATCATCCACAAGGGTGTTTAGCATCAGCCACAAGGGTGTTTAGCGTCATCCACAAGGGTGTTTAGCATCATCCACAAGGGTGTTTAGCATCATCCACAAGGGTGTTTAGCGTCATCCACAAGGATGTTTAGCGTCATCCACAAGGGTGTTTAGCATCATCCACAAGGGTGTTTAGTGTCATCCACAGGGGTGTTTAGCGTCATCCACAAGGGTGTTTAGCATCATCCACAAGGGTGTTTAGCGTCATCCCACAAGGGTGTTTAGCATCATCCACAAGGGTGTTTAGCGTCATCCACAAGGGTGTTTAGCGTCATCCACAAGGGTGTTTAGCGTCATCCACAAGGGTGTTTAGCGTCATCCACAGTGGCTCTGCAAGTGTGGAGAGGACGTTCTCTGCTGCTGACCTGCTCTCCAGGCACCATGAAGCCACAGACTGGCCAAACTCGGATTTCTAAAAATGAATTCTAAAAATTCAATGTCACTAATAAGACATTTTTCATTTAATTTGTATTTAATTCTAAGTAAGTCACAGCCTACAGTGCCTTGCGAAAGTATTCGGCCCCGTTGAACTTTGCGACCTTTTGTCACATTTCAGGCTTCAAACATAAAGATATAAAACTGTATTTTTTTGTGAAGAATCAACAAAAAGTGGGACACAATCATGAAGTGGAACGACATTTATTGGATATTTCAAGCTTTTTTAACAAATCAAAAACTGAAAAATTGGGCGTGCAAAATTATTCAGCCCCTTTACTTTCAGTGCAGCAAACTCTCTCCAGAAGTTCAGTGAGGATCTCTGAATTATCCAATGTTGACCTAAATGACTAATGATGATAAATACAATCCACCTGTGTGTAATCAAGTCTCTGTATAAATGCACCTGCGCTGTGATAGTCTCAGAGGTCCGTTAAAAGCGCAGAGAGCATCATGAAGAACAAGGAACACACCAGGCAGGTCCGAGATACTGTTGTGAAGACGTTTAAAGCCGGATTTGGATACAAAACGATTTCCCAAGCTTTAAACATCCCAAGGAGCACTGTGCAAGCGATAATATTGAAATGGAAGGAGTATCAGTCCACTGCAAATCTACCAAGACCTGGCCGTCCCTCTAAACTTTCAGCTCATACAAGGAGAAGACTGATCAGAGATGCAGCCAAGAGGCCCATGATCACTCTGGATGAACTGCAAAGATCTACAGCTGAGGTGGGAGACTCTGTCCATAGGACAACAATCAGTCGTATATTGCACAAATCTGGCCTTTATGGAAGAGTGGCAAGAAGAAAGCCATTTCTTAAAGATATCCATAAAAAGTGTTGTTTAAAGTTTGCCACAAGCCACCTGGGAGACACACCAAACATGTGGAAGAAGGTGCTCTGGTCAGATGAAACCAAAATTGAACTTTTTGGCAACAATGCAAAACGTTATGTTTGGCGTAAAAGCAACACAGCTGAACACACCATCCCCACTGTCAAACATGGTGGTGGCAGCATCATGGTTTGGGCCTGCTTTTCTTCAGCAGGGACAGGGAAGATGGTTAAAATTGATGGGAAGATGGATGGAGCCAAATACAGGACCCTTCTGGAAGAAAACCTGATGGAGTCTGCAAAAGACCTGAGACTGGGACGGAGATTTGTCTTCCAACAAGACAATTATTCAAAACATAAAGCAAAATCTACAATGGAATGGTTCAAAAATAAACATATCCAGGTGTTAGAATGGCCAAGTCAAAGTCCAGACCTGAATCCAATCGAGAATCTGTGGAAAGAACTGAAAACTGCTGTTCACAAATGCTCTCCATCCAACCTCACTGAGCTCGAGCTGTTTTGCAAGGAGGAATGGGAAAAAATTTCAGTCTCTCGATGTGCAAAACTGATAGAGACATACCCCAAGCGACTTACAGCTGTAATCGCAGCAAAAGGTGGCGCTACAAAGTATTAACTTAAGGGGGCTGAATAATTTTGCACACCCAATTTTTCAGTTTTTGATTTGTTAAAAAAGTTTGAAATATCCAATAAATGTCGTTCCACTCATGATTGTGTCCCACTTGTTGTTGATTCTTCACAAAAAAATACAGTTTTATATCTTTATGTTTGAAGCCTGAAATGTGGCAAAAGGTCGCAAAGTTCAAGGGGGCCGAATACTTTCGCAAGGCACTGTATATGTGCAATTTAAAGGCTATAATTATTGAAACAATGTTGTTTAAATGCTATGCGCATTCTATCCCTACCAGCTTATTGTGTCGCACTCCGAAATGCTTCACAATGTATTGATTTGTAGGCTATAGCCTTGAAGTAATATAATTAATATAGCCTAAATCATTCATATTCGTTCCTTCTTAGGCTCCCTGTCTGGCTCCTGATCTATTTAGAGTGTTAAATGCTGTTTAATATGACATGTAGCCTATTTGAAATGGTGTTCAAATCCACATGGTTTGGTTTCAATACTTCAAAACCAAATGGGAGGTCCAGGTAGTCACAACAATAGATGGGTGTTGGTTAAGATGTGGAGCTAATTTGAAGTTTATTTTTCCTGTGAGTGCAGTGGGGTTTTAGTGGAGCAGTTGGAAAGGACATGGAGCACCGGAGCTTGCACACTGTTCCAAGAGCTCAACTCAGCTCGCATGCTCTGGAACTAGCACACACAATCATACACGCTTGCACACACACACACACACACACTCTCCCTCTCTCTCACTATACATACAGTATACATTTCATTAATACATACCATTTTCATACAGTCTTCACATATCCTTGCCCTCATTTCAACTCATTCTCTGGTGTCTCTTTACGTTTATGCCCCGTCTCCTCTCCTCTCCTCTCCTCTCCTCTCCTCTCCTCGGTAATCAGTGAAGCCCCTTCATCTGCACCCACCATTGACACGACTTTTAAACACATGAGAACAGGTTGGCGTTGCAAATGCAGCCCAGCGTTTTGGAAGATGACCTTTTTCCATGGATTAATAGGCTTTATGCTGGCAGCATTAATAAACCATTTCTTTCGTTTCCTCTCTCTCTCTGTGGTAGTGAGCGAACGCTCTGCATATTAATGCTGGTCCATTCCTTCTACCGGTCCCCTCTCCCCTACACTTACTCTACACCAGCTGTCCCCATAAGAGAACCTTTTGAGGAACCCTTTTTTGGTTCCTGGTAGAACCCTTTTGGTTTCTATGTAGAACCCTTTCTACAGAGGGTTCTACATGGAACCCATAAAGGGTTTTTACCAGGAAACAAAACAGTCATGGACTGTTCTCTCTGCTACTGCTTGGCAAGTGGTACCAATGCACCAAGTCTGGAACCGAAAAGACCCTGAACATCTTTTACCCCCAAACCATAAGGCAGCTAAAGAGTTAACCAAGTAGCTGCCTGGACTATCTGCATAGTTTTCTAAAATGGCCCCGGAATAAATGGCAGCAGTTTTAAGGATGCCCAGACAATTGTGCTACTATGTGGGTTTTTTTTTTGCATTATTTCTAACTTAATTTGTACATAATGTTTCTGCAACCGTATCTTACGGCAAAAAAAAGAGCTTCACTTGAACCATATCTACATGTACATACTACCTCAATCAGCCTGACTAACCGGTGCCTGTATGTAGCCTCGCTACTTTTATAGCCTCGCTACTGTATACAGCCTGTCTTTTTAGGGTTGTTTTATTTCTTTACCTAACAATTGTTCACCTAATACCTTTTTTTGCACTATTGGTTGGAGCCTGTAAGTAAGCATTTCACTGTAATGTTGTATTCAGCACATCTTTGATTTGATTTGACCCTTTTTGCACAAACTCTTTTGACTCACATAGCTGCTGCTACTGTTTGTTATCTATCCTTTTGCCTAGTCACTTTACCCCTACCTATATGTACATACAGTATCTACCACAATTGCCTTGTACCCCTGCACATCAACTCAGTACTGGTACTCTGTGTATATAGAGTGCCTTCAGAAAGTATTCACACCCCTTGACTTTTTCCACATTTTGTTGTGTTATAGCCAGAATTTAAAATTGATTATTCAAAATTAGATTTTGTGTCACACACAATACTCCATAATGTCAAAGTGAAATTATGTTCTTAGAATTTTTTACAATTGAATTACAAATGAAAAGATGAAGTGTCTTTAGCCAATAGGTATTCAACCCTTGCAGTGAAGCCGCTCAACAACTACATCATACCAGTCATCCAACAGACTCCCATTCAGAGCCACACACAGAAGCATCCAGGGTCAATGCCCTGCTCAAGGGCATGTTGACCGATCTACCACCAGGCCAAAAAACGTGAACCCGAACCCTCCAAGATCCCCCCACAGTTCCCCAATAGCTGTCCCTCAACCATTTGAGACCCGTTCCACAACCCCCCCCCCCCCCCAAATATATTTTTTAATAAAAAAATACAATTAATTCCATTCCCCACCCCAAGAATCCCCCCAATGCACCAACAACCATGAAAAAAGACCTACAGAGAAAAAAGAAAAAGACAGGAGAAAACAGCAAACAAAAATTACATTAAAAAATGACATTAAATTAAACAAAGGACATCAAGGACAACTAAAATCATAACAGCAAAGCCAACTGTATATATTTGTGTGCATGTCTGGCACTATTACATGTATGTGTGTGTTCTTGTACGCGTTTATTTGAATGAGAGTGTGTGTATATGCATGCGTACAAATCCACAGATTGTGAGTTGAAGATAAATCATTTTACTAAGAGTATTAGTATATTAGTAATTGACTGACCCGTTCTCTCCAGAATTCCTAACAGTACTATTTCTAGGGTCAATTTTAGATCTATGCTATGCATTTTCAGCCATTCCTGAACCTGAGACCAGAAACAGGCTACCTGAGGGCAATACCAAAATAAATGGTCTATTGATTCTGTATCCTCACAACAAAATATGCAAAGCTTTGATGATTTTATGCCCCAAATATTCACCATTTTGTTGGTGGCAAGAATTCTATATAATAATTTTAGCTGAAAAGCACGAAGTCTTGAATCTTGCGTTGTTTAATATATCAATTCATACACCCTACACTGTACCATGGAATCGGTACATTAAAAATCTATTCCCAACTATTTCGCAATCTGTATGGCACAGTTGTCAACATCCTGGTCCTCAAATGAAACTGGTATACGGTCTTATTTATGCTATTTTTATACTTCCGCCAGTTTTGATCCTTTATATTGGGCAGACAGACCAGTTCCCTACCTCCTCCCGCTGCCACCTGCCTCCTCCATTTTTGGGGAAATGCTGTAATCAATTGGTTGTACTCTTGGATTGATCAGACCTTTCCGTACAATTCTGATAACTCCATGAAGGACATAGCTCTATCATTCCAAATAACAATATAATTTAAGAACAAAATAGCCTTTTCAAACATCTTTCCCATAAATACAGGTATTTTATCAACCAGCACATTTGAGTTCAGCCATAATATTTGTTGTTAACAAACTACAGTTTTGGCAAGTCGGTTAGGACTTCTACTTTGTGTATGACACAAGTACATTTTCCAACAATTGTTTACACACAGATTATTTCACTTATAATTCACTTTATCACAAATCCAATGGGTCAGAAGTTAAAAAATTCCAGAAAATGATGCCATGGCTGTAGAAGCTTTTGATAGGCTAATTGACAATATTCAAGTCAATTGGAGGTGTACCTGTGGATGTATTTCAAGGCCTACCTTCAAACTCAGTGCCTCTTTGCTTGACATCATGGGAAAATCAAAAGAAATCAGCCAAGACCTCAGAAATACATTTTAGACCTCCACAAGTCTAGTTCATCTCCACAAGTCTGGTTGTGTCTCCTAGAGATTAAAGTACTTTGGTGTTGGAAAAGTGCAAATCAATCCCAGAACAACAGCAAAGTACCACAGTAAAACCACAGTAAAACGAGTCCTATATCGACATAACCTAAAAGGCATTCAGCAAGGAAGAAGCCACTACTCCAAAACCATCATAAAAAAGCCAGACTACGGTTTGCAACTGCACATGGTGACAAATATCGTACTTTTTGGAGAAATGTCCTCTGGTCTGATGAAACAAAAATAGAACTGTTTGGCCATAATGACCATCGTTATGTTTGGAGGAAAAAGGAGGAGGCTTGCAAACCAAAGATCACCATCCCAACCGTGAAGCACAGGGGTGGCAGCATCATGTTGTGGGGGTGCTTTGCTGCAAGAGGGACTGGTGCACTTCACAAAATAGATGTCATGAGGAAGGAAAATGACATGGATATATTGAAGCAATATCTCAAGACATCAGTCAAGAAGTTAAAACTTGGTCGCAAATGGGTCTTCCAAATGGACAATGACCCCAAGCATACTTCCAAAGTTGTGGCAAAATGGCTTAAGGACAACAAAGTCAAGATATTGGAGTGGCCATCACAAAGCCCTGACCTCATCCTATAGAAAATCTTTGGGCAGAACTGAAGCGTGTGCGAGCAAGGAGGTCTACAAACCTGACTCAGTTACACCAGCTCTGTCAGGAGGAATGGACCAAAACTCACCCAACTTGTGGAAGCTTGTGGAAGGCTACCCGAAATGTTTGACCCAAGTTAAACAATTTCAAGGCAATGCTACCAAATACTAATTGGGTGTATGTAAACTTCTGACCCACTGGGAATGTGATGAAAGAAATAAAAGCTGAAATAAATAATTATCTCTACTATTATTCTGACATTTCCCATTCTTAAAATAAAGTGGTGATCCTAACTGACCTAAAACAGGGAATCTTTACTAGGATTAAATGTCAGAAATTGTGAAACTGAGTTTAAATGTATTTAAACTTGTATGTATGTAAACTTCCGACTTCAACTATATGTAAACTTACTCCTTGTTTTCAATGCTGATTTGAATGTCATGAAGAAAACTGAGAAGTGTCAAAGATTTTTTTTCCAACATCCTTTCTGAATTTAATCCTTGAAGTAATTATCTAGTTTTTCAAACGTTTGTGTAATCTGATTACAATATTTTTGCTTTTAACGTAAGGGATTACAATTACCGTTTTTTTGTAATCCCTTACATGTAATGGAATACATGTTGTCCGTTACTCCCCATCCCTGCTTGTCGGTATGTTTGTAAATTAGCATTTGACTGTTAGTCTGCACCAGTTGCATACGAAGGATGTGACAAATACAATTTGATTTGGTTCTCCTCCTGTATGGGGACAGCCTTTTTCTTCGTGCTTATTTATCTTTCTGTTTCTCTCTTTCCCTCTCTATATCTCCCCATTTTCTCTTTCACTCTTTCTCCCAACTCTCTATTTTTCTCTCTCGCTCTCTCTCTCTATATATATATATATGACTCTCTTTCTCCCCCCCCCCCTCTCTCTCTCATTCATTCTGTGGTGAGTGGAGTGATTATGTTGGTCTGAGCGGTGCTGGCCCTCTGTCTGTGGCCAAGGTCAATTATGGCTGCCCATTTAGAGCGCTGCGAATCAGGGTGCCGGGGAGTCACTGATGTGGAGAGGCAGGCAGGAGGATTGAGAGGGGAGAAAAATCAACTGTTGTGTGCCTCAGAAATGATTCGATTTGCCGCGGGTGTAGAGGGGTGTGCCCCGACCTCATAACTCTCTGCCAATGTCACCCTTCTCTTTCTAAACATGATCTCAAATTCAGGTGGATCTCAGCTAGCATCGTACAGTGTACCCCGTGGGAGTACATGTATTTTCCCTGCTGAAGTTGTAGAGTACTAGCCAAACAGTATTTGAGCTGTTAATTGGCCTTAGATAATTAATAGCAAATGTTTCATCTGTGCCATCATTGGCTGCCCCTACAAAAAACTGCCACAGCCCACCTACCTTGGAATGAATTTTGAAATGTATCAAACCATAATCTGTATCTTTAACGTTTTGAAAGGGAATATGTCAAGTGTTGATCACAGGAGACATTTAATGCATTTACCCCCAAAAAAACGAATCTGTTTCACTTGCCTCCAGTGTGGGTCCCTCATGTTCCTATTTATGTTGTTATAGGGAATGACCACCACCGGTCCTTTTCTTTAAGAGCATATCACTATTCTGGAGAAAGCCCGTCTCTGTTGCCATAGCAACTGAGTGCAAAGGTATGTGCCATGTTCTGCCCCCCCACCACAAAAAAAATAGAAAACAGAAGAAAAAAAGAGAGAAGAGGAGAAGGGCCTGTCAAGGAAAGCACAGAGCCAGTAGCTGACAGTGTGGACCAGAGGTTGTCTCTCCTTAATAAAGTTTGTACGCTGCAGCTCAAAGTCAAGACAGCCCCTGACACAGACTCATCACCTCATGGCTCATTTACAGGTTGTGGAGGTGACATTTAGTAGAGCTTTCTATTACGCCCTCAGATATCGACCAAACCCACCAGACACAACCACACACACTGCAAGCAATAAACTGGGAGAGCGTGCCGTTTACACCTCTTCACCTGAAAAACAAGATGGATGTGCATGCCAACACCTTGACTGATGTATTAAATACCACAACAATTAAATTATATATTTCTGTATTTCTATGTCTCTATCCTCAACTTAATTTGTGAATTTGTCAGTCTTCTCCGAAGCAATTTGGCACTGACGTTTCATATTTGTGAACACAATGTTATTATGGCCAGCTGAAGTGAACATCAATATTTTCTATCCAAGATTCAAAGAAGGCATCAGAAATGAGGAGGGTGACGATGGCTTAGTTTCAGACTGTGATTTTTAAGCATCCCCTCATGAATTTAATGAACATGTTTTAAAAACAGAAAAGAGGACGTATGTCTGTTTGGCTTTGTTCACTTTCCCATTACAATCATCTGAAAAAACAACTGTGATGAACGGAAGACAACAGAGAAGCATTAAAAAGCTCTATTGAAGCTGGAGATTGAGATGCAATCAGCGCCCGAAGAGGAGTCGTTTGACTGCCTCGGAGTCATCTTCAAACCACTATGATTATCGGTGACTGACAGTGTTTGTACCCAAGAAAACTTCTTTCCCCCCACTCTCCCCAAGTCACTCAAATCTGGGAACCTAGTTATATGAATGTATTTGCATCCAAGAAACCTTCTCACTGACTTTGTTCAGCCGCTCTCGGGTGGTTGAAGAATCGTACGGTGTAAGTAATCAGCGCTCAGCTCAACATGGCCTCACAAGCGATCTCGTTGATTACAGTGACCAGTCAACCAACAACGAGCCTTACCTGACGAGGAAGATGTGTAATTAATAACCTAATTGAAGTGACTCTGGGAACCGTGAAGGTAAAAACCTATTTGGCTTTGTAATCGGCTCCGAGACATTAGTTTGGTTCTGAAAGCAACGCGTCAACACCGTTTTAAAAGGCATGTTTTAAGGAGTGTATGGGATCTGGTCCAAAAAAGAGACACTTGGAGTCAGTTGAGCATGTGAAACACCTGTTGCAAATGTGCTTATTGGTTGAATGGCACAGTCAAAAGTCACTGCTTCCTCTTGCATTCAGATCTGTTGTTTTGTTGTGTGGTACGGTACTCTCATATTGTCGTACTAATATAGATACGTACTGTTATGCTCCTTCCAATTGGTATCCAACCTCTTATAGGTATGAATATTATTTGACACTGTGGATTTATCCTTTGGCTGCATAGGATGAAGCCATGGAGCTTTTACTCACACTATTGCAAAGTGGTCAGTATTGTAAAAGGCTGTTAATTCTCAACAATTTACCTGACTAAACAAAATTAAGGGCTGATTCAATCCGTATTGCGGAAGATAAGCCCTATTGCGAGATTGAAATTCAAAGCTAATTACAGATTGAGCCAACAAATGCAGCGTTTACCATAAATGCAGTCTCCACAAATGGGGCCACATTGCCTTTAAATGTAAATCGTGCTATAGTGCTGATCTTCAGAGATATGGAATGAATCTAGGCCTAAATCAATACTCACTCCAATTAACTTCTACCTCAATCCATTATATTTTTGAAAAGCTGTGTAGCTGATCTGTCCTGAGTCCTGTCAGTACAGTACAGCGTGTTAAAAACTGTGCATTCCCCCGATACCCCTGGAAACGGGAAGATGCGGGCACTGCCTCTCTGACATCTTGCACATGATAAGCGGTCCTTTGGAAGGAGACTGCTGACACGCCATGAATCTGAGGACGCGCGTCGCCAAATGAGGATGGAATCCTGCCTCATGTAATTCAGAGAGTATTTTTTTCATATTAAACATGCCTCCGAGCCCCGATTGCTTAGATCATAATCTCTTGAAGGGATAGTTCACCCAAATTACAAGATGACACATTGGTAAGCAGTCTATGGACAAGGTATGAAAGCAATCCATGCTTTGTGTTTATTTTCTTTGCAATGTTTCCAAATACTGTTTTAGCATTTGTGGCACGAATCCCATTCATGTCATAGTACTGATATTAGCATTTGTCAGGCATCATAAAGTGTTTTTTTTTTTGCACATGACCTGCCGTTGCGACAATAACCAGCCAAAGATGTAAAGGGATAGTGACAGGAAATGAGCATTGCATCTATGTGCTACTTTAGAGGGAACCTAACGCAGCAGCCTTAAAATAAACGCCTGAAACTAGATCTCCTACATACTGGTCTCGACGAGAAGGAAAAAAAACTGTCGGAGGAGGTTATCTTCTTCTCTTCAACCACCAATCCAGTGAATGTGGAGGAGGAGTTAAGATGGAGCTGAAGTCTCTTGCTTGGGCTATGCGTTTTCAGGTTGTCTAACTAACATAAGTACCAGTGGAAAGCCCATCCAGAGAAAAAGCGCTTCACTCTCAGTTATTGCACCCACTGTGTGATTCCATTTGCGTCAATATGATTGGCAAGACAGTTTGGGCTGCAGAAACTCCTGCGTGGCACACAATGCTGTGCTGACTTCAGTGCGGCATCACAAACTTTCAATGCCAAATCAAACGCCAAAATTAATTCAAAAGCTACTGGCTGCGAATATCGTCCGGTCCCGACCCATGTTTTAACTCTCCTCGTCCGTGCCTGCGGGCCTTCGTTAAGTTTTCAATGCCGTTCGAGAATCTTAACAGATTATTACAGCATAGGTGTGACGACCTTTGCATGTTATCTTGCATATATGATTACATAAGAAGACATTTATGGTTACAGTTACCTCAAAATGTGTTACTAATTTTACGGTTGAATCTTACATTAGTTTGTAACATAGCCTTAACTTTCGGCTATTTACTGTATTACAAAAGCAGTTTGTGCTCAGTAGGTAGTTGGCTAGCCTTAGCAATTCAAAAGACACAGTTAGCTAGATAGCTAGTGCTAGTAAAATCATATATTGAGTCGAACTGTTTCTAATACCGATGCTGACATTCATGCTTAGATGACCGCCGAATCGAACTCAAGAAACTAAGATGTATGTTTAAAAATTGAAGCCCACATACTGGTAGTTTCTAGCATTCATGAGAGTGAGACATTCAGAAATGTCATTATAGTTTAGTCAAAGTGTATTGTATAATTCACTGGTCAACATTACTCATTGAGTCAACTTCTCAACATTTTCTGACTAGTTGACTAAAACATGTTATCTCAACATTTTGAGTTGAATCAACAATTTTTCAGTTGAATTGACTTTGGAAAAATTAGCTGAAACAACTAAAAGGCTAAATACGTTTTTACAGTGTAGGATGGAAGTGTAAACACAGCCTATGAGTCTTTTGTCCATTCCTCAGTGTCACAATCATGACACAAGGGATATACAGCATTAGCGCTACTAGCAGCTCTCGCTGACCAACTGAGCCGGTTAAGTTCCTCGGGTCTGTATGCAGTCAATGGAATCCCTCTGAGTGTTCAATTAGGGAGACTGGAAGCTCTCCCGATACAGCTACCAGCCTGTGCCTGCCTTACCTAATGCAATTTCCTCTGATTGAGCCAGTCATTAATAAGTCCCCCAAAGTGTCACTTAGTCGTCGTCATCGGCCCCGACTGGTTGTTAAGCCCCGACAAGAGCAATTTAACACAGTGCTAATAACCTGCTATTACTCGGTGATGGGATGCGTCGTCGGAACTACACACTCACCCCATAAATAATCCCCAGGGTGAAGCTGTGAGAGTTATGAGCAAACACCTAAACGGTGGAAAGACCACCTAATATTTATTAACTACATCAAGTCCCACTCATAAATGCCTAGCAAGAGGAAATAGCATGGAAGAAGATTAAACGTCAGAAAGAAATTGGGATTTGAGGGTCTCTTTTTGTGGCTCAGACCCGTTCAAATAATTTGCTGCTCTGGCTGGATAGGTGTAAGCTAGTAGTGGGGTCTCTTACATTGACCAATCATGTCAGCGATAAATAAACTCTAAGGAATGGAGGGAGGGAGAGAGGGTACATTTTGGAATTATTCAAACAGGGTCTTTGTTTGGGTGTGCTGAATAGGCTTTAAGTGAACTTCTCCAACCAGAACTCCTTGAAGCATGACCAGGCGTTTATTAATACGCCCCAATGAAAACCCCGATGTGGGGCAGATAATGTGGAAAGCTCTTTATTACCCTCATGTTCTCTTCAGTTTAATGAGATGGATGGGGGTAAAGCGGAGGGAGATGTGGTGTTCATTTGTCATTGACAAAAAGGGGTGTGTGAAAGATGATGAGGTCTTTGGATTAGCTACAAGGTTGTTTGCACAAAGTATTACAGATGTAACGAGTGTATTTTCATGACACTTTCTCGGGTGTTTGCTAGCACAACATACACACAGATATAATCCAGCTAGTGTAACAAATTGAGGCATCTAGGCATGTAATGTAGAACGGCACCGGAGGAGATGGCTGCCGTTTTACGGGCTCCTAAACAATTGTTACACAATTCAGGAAACTAGTCGTATGTCAAATGTCACAACTTCATAGGAGAGCCGTTTGAATGTAAAAAAAAAAAAAATGTTTTTACAAAATGCGTTTTTTGGCAGAAATGCCTTCTCGAACATGTGAACTTTCATGTGCCTTAATATCAAACTTGTATGCTATCTGTAAATACGAATAAAATTTGTTCAATTACTAGCCTTGTTTGGTTAAACCACAGAAAAAGTGGCAACCTTCCCACTAGCCATGATTGGCTGAGATAATGAGAGGGCTGGACATGCCGAGAGAGGAGTTCGGATTGGTCTGCCACATTCAGGGCTTCTGAGTATTTCAGCTCGTCAGTCTGTGTTGGTAATCCTGCCGAACGTGGCTTTTTAAAAAAAAAACATATTGTGTAGTGGAGCTGCATAAAATTAGTCTTTGTGACTTCTGGATATGGCTACATGTTCAAACGTGAATGATGTTCATATGCTTCATTGTTTTTTGCACAAAGGCTTTGTGTTTCAAATGACATCTTAATATATAGTACACTTCTCTTCCCAGAGCCATATGTGATAGTGAACCACCTAGTAGTGAATCATATGGGGAATAGGGTGTTACCTTTACCTATGCTTCAAGACCCAAATGGAACATACATTATATTTCTTATAACAACAAGATACATCATGTTTTTAAGAACATGACTTTTTAAAGTTTTATTGTACAAATTATACATTACAATTGGGGATACAGGTGTGGAGAGGAGAGAGCGTTGGAAGCGTACCCAGCAAACTGGGAAAAATCCCATCAAATTTGCTAAGATTCCCATTAAGTTCTAGTTACGGTTTTGTCTAATAATTAGGACAACATTCCAAAAGCGTTCAAATAATGTTTTTGATGAAAATGTTTTTCTTTTCGGGAAATGTTTTAAATTAAATGTCCATGGAATGTTCACCAAACATTCACTAAAATGTTGTGCACAGCTGTAACAACCACCGCAGAACATTCCCCAAACATTCTCATGAGGTTTCCAGGTAAGGAACAGACTAAATGTGTTCTGGGAATGTTCTTGCAAGACAAACTTTGTATAATGATAAACACAACTGGACAGTTTTTTGTGTTATGAGAACAATGTAACGAATGTTCTGGCAACTTTCACAGAACCAATTTTGGTTTACTGGGTAAACTATGGGATTGAACCCGGTCACTGATGGGGAGTTAAACATGTATTGAGAGCGGGGACCATTACCACTTAGCCATGGCTCTGCCACATAGACATGATTTCTTAACCTGTCTTCTGTCTTTGCAGGAACTCTTTACGGCAGAATGCAAGTTCAAAGAGTCTGTGTTTGAGAACTATTATGTGATCTACTCGTCGATGCTGTACAGGCAACAGGAGTCAGGGAGAGCTTGGTTCCTGGGGCTCAACAAAGAGGGCCAAGCCATGAAGGGGAATCGAGTGAAGAAAACAAAACCAGCTGCTCACTTCCTGCCCAAGCCATTAGAAGGTATGCCAACACCACATTCTGAGTTTGATTTTTTCATTTTCGTTAGAAATTAACTGTTTCAGGGGCATTAGAACAGTATAAGCAAGAGAGCAGCAAATATAGTTGTTGTTTTGTGATGAGTGGCAATATATTGAACTGAAAAGTAGGGCATTTATATCTGCTAGACTTCTTTCGAGGATAACCTTTGCAAAACATGTCTGTACCTTCTACTGTATATGAACCTTTCCTCCTGGCTGAAAGCTAGTAATTTACCAAAGTTTAACTTCTGTAATGTTGGTAACTAACAGGTAATCTATGGCAATCTATGGTAACTTTGGTAATTTATATTTGAATTTTAAAGAATGCATTCGTATATAGAATTATTACATATAAATAATATTTCATGCTGAAACCCTCATATTAAACAACAATGGTATTCACTAAGTTAATGGATTTTTATTTATGATAAAGTTTTATACTTTTGTCATTCTGTTTCTTATTTTAAAATCATCTTATTCGATTCTTTTATATAAACTGTTGTGTTGTGTCAGGTTGGCTAGATATTCTTTTAGTGGAGGACCGTTCTTGAAATACGCTGGAAACTGTTGAGCGTGAAAAACCCAGCAGTGTTGCAGTTCTTGACACCAACCGGTGCGCCTGGCCCGTTCAAAGGAACTCCTTGTTTTGTCTCAAAACAACAACAAAGAACTTCTTTAACCTGTCTCCTCAACTTCATCTACACTGATTGAAATGGATTTAACAAGTGACATCAATCATAGCTTTCACCTGGATTTACCTGGTCAGTCTATGCCTATATGGCATGTCATGTCCATAATGCTTCGCACACTCAGTGTATTTTACACGTGACGAGGTCACACAGAGGACCAGAGATAATTACAGACACCTGTGATAATCCGAAGTACCCAAAAAGGCGAAAGTTACAAACATTCTGGTAGTTTGCTGGTAAACTTCAAAAGTTTCCAGTAATATACCCTCCCTTTGCAACCCTACTACTTATTGTTGGTACCAAGTTTATGCCTCATGTCAGAGGTGTCAAACTTATTAAATGTATGGGCTACCGATGAGGCAGGGTTTATGTATATATCACCAGAATCTTACACAAGACATATACACATGTAAGCCATCACATGCCTGCAGGTTCACAATAGCACATTGCATCCTCCACACCCCTCGGAATGGCCATCCCACACCTACGCCCCTGTCACAGTAGTGTCTTTCGAGGGAACAAGTCTATCTTTACTGTTAATCCCACCCCGAGTAACCACCCACGGCTACACTGAAGGATGGTTATCTTCCCCTTGACGTATCATTTATATTTCTCATTCCCATCCATAATTCACAGGTTGGCATATAGCACAGAGGGGAAGGGACAAGCCCTGTCTTTGTGGCCATGAAATGTTGATGCTTTATGGTGCGTCTACACTCTCCTCCCCTCCCTGGCAGATTTGTGTCCATTATTTAAACATGGAAGCCTCCAGGAACCTGTACTGCACTGTCGTGACAGTGACACAGCTGCAGTGCAGGGAGCGTAAAGTGCAGGATCATTTGGGAGGTTCCCACTGCTCATTTTGCATAAAGGCTTTTGGCCAGATTCAGACTGGGGTCTGTAGAAAGGAGAGGAAGATATATACATGTTTTAAATTGAACCTTTACTTAACTACGGCAGCAGTCACAGGCTAAATAATGTGTTAGACACTTTTTTGGTCTTTTTCGCCCCCTTTTTGCCCCTTTTGGTGTGGTCTGGAATGATTTCCAAAAACAAATAGAAGTCTCTGCATCAACAAGACTTAAAACGGATTAAATCATTCATGCTAGCAGTCATTGGTGAAAAAGGAGCCATGTGGTTAGTTTTACAAGTTATTGGACTGAAAAGAGGAGAAATAAGACTTATTTTGCTCTGGATTTGACTAAATCTTCCCCCTCTCCTCCATTCTCTCCCTTTCTTTATTTTCTCTCTATTTTCTTACCCTCTCTATCTCTCTCTCTACCCGCTTCCTCTTTTTCCCTCTCACCCTTCCTTGCCTCCTTATCTCCTCCCTTCTCTTTATTATCTCTCTCCCTCACAGTTGCTATGTACAGAGAGCCATCGTTGCATGATGTAGGAGAGACCAAAGCGCCCAAAACAGCCGTTCCTCCCAGTAAAAGCACAACCGAGCCCCCAGTGATGAATGGAGGCAAACCAGTCAGCAAGCCTACTACTACTACTACTACTGCTACTGCTGCTAAGCCCCCCACATAGCCACAATTCACCTGGTGTGTGTGTGTGTGTGTGTGTGTGTCTGTGTCTGTGTCTGTGTGTGTGTGTGTGTGTGTGTGTGTGTGTGTGTGTGTGTGTGTGTGTGTGTGTGTGTGTGTGTGTGTGTGTGTGTGTGGCTGGAGGGAGGGAGGGAGGGACGTACATGATGGAGTCAGGGATTTTCCCTACCAGACTCCAAACCTGCACCCTCTTTCTTCTGTGGATTAGTTCCAGGCAATCTCTCGGTCCTTCCTTTCTTCTCCTCTCTCTCTTTCTTTCTCTTTAACTCATCAATGGGGGATCGATGCAGAAGGGTGGTCGCCTCCGCCCCCACCCCCCAAAACAGAAGGAAGAGTGACTCTGACAATGGAATCCGTAAAAATGATGTGTGTTTCACGGCCACATGTGATACCTTGCTTGCTGACGGTAACCCAAGACCACCCCCTCTACATATATGCCCTGTTGCAACAGTGTGTGTGATTAAGATCTATTTTCTATACCACAGTGCACCAGCTATGTTCTGGGGTAGATGCTTTACACACATAGTAAAAAAGAAAATGGACTGCTATCTTCTACTTTTTACAAGTATATTCCCGTCTCTTTCTCTTTCTATTCTCACATTTTTCTCTTTGTTGAGTAACTTAGAAAAAAGTACATTTTGCAGGGGCAGTGTGTGGTTTTGTAATACACGCATTCATGCCGATGTATACTCAACACACACAGACACATTGACACTGAAATACACTCTTCTTCCCATACACAACACATACACACACAAGAAATAAGATGCCATAAGGTTCCAGGGACTCATTTAGGAAGTCTGGTGTTAGGGAAGCACTACAGATACGCACGCATGCACGCACGCACGCACACACACACACACACACACACACACACACAGCATCTACGTCGAGGGGAGAGTCAGAGTCTCAGGCTGCGTGTTGCTTTTTTAGAGCTCAATAAAGAAAGACTGGAGGACAGCTCACACAATCATAGCTGATGAAGTGCTAATTACCCCCACTGCAATCAATGCGAGGAGCCCACACACACATACAGACACAGATGTGCGTGTGTGTTGGAGAATGCTTTAACAAGTGGTGTACAGGTGTAAACATATCACAATCCAATCCCACCAGCGGTGAGCTCTGCCTCATCCGGTCGGGAAATAGGAACCTGAAATCTATTTTTCTTAAATTCTTATTTCTGAGCAAGGGCTCTAGGAATATCTATAGGCCTTGTAGGCCACAGTCCCTCACTCGCTGACTTGTCTGAATAACGGGCTAGGCTAGTGGCTCAGACTAAATGGTTCAAGCCCAACGGCGGCAGCCATTTTACATTCACATTTACTCGAGGTTTGGCTGCATCCCCATTTTGTTCAGGAAACTAAAGCATGGGCAAGGTTAGTATTGTGTTCTATTTTTCTTGCAGAAGCAATGCAAGAGATGGCTTATATTATAACATTTTCACTGTAAAAAAAAAAGATTATACTACATATTCTGAGATGTTACGAGAGGATTTTCTCCTAGCTCAGCATGAAGAGTCCAGTATCGCTCATCTTGGCCTATTACGTGCCTGTTTAGACCTTGATCCCCAGCATGCCAATACATATATCCAGTCACAACTGGGCCTAAGGTGTCTCACCCACCAAACACATCCAATAAAGACCTAGCAGAATATTCACTCAACAACCTTTACAGCTGACAGAGATTGATTCATAAAATGACCAAAGTATCCAAGAAGCCAGAACGATACCACAGTTGTTGCTGTGTAGTACAATGGCAACAGCAGTCGACTGCATTCTGATTTGATTTTCCTTTCTCCGATTTAGCTGTTTTTCCCACTGTGATTTACCACATGGTTCATTTTCACAAAAATAATCCCATTGACGAATCGATTCTCTGCTGGCCTTCTTGCTGAAGCTTTGAAAGGTCTTGATTGATGTCATTTTGGATCTTGTGTTCATATGAATCAAGGTTTTGGGATACCTAGAAACATTTACGTGCATGTTTTTCCACATAGGACTATGGCAGAGTTCCCCAACTGGCGGCCCGCGGGCCAAATTGTGGCTTTATTTGGCCCCCAAGTTTACTGAGCAAAAAAAAAATGTAATCTTTGTTGTTGGACATAAAAGACTGTAAAAACACCAGGAAATCAGCTCCGAGTGATTTTAATTTGGGAAATCTGTTATTAAGTATTCACCCGCATAAAAGATAGACACGTGATCACATACACATGTAAGCAAGGTTTGAATTATATCTTTTTGGGGCTTCTTGCAGTCTATTTGGAATTATGTTCCGGCGCCGCGGCTGAATCTAGTTGATGATCCCTGGACAATGGGACAAGGGAAAGGTACTGTTCAGACCAATGCTAGTGAGGAGTTGTTTGGAAATTGTTTGGGACTCGAATTAGCATGTTGTTAGGCACACTCCTACTTCCACTGGAGCTACTTCACCGCACTTTCTGTTCGGAGTCCTGATCTGATCACGACTGTTAGCAATGTATCAACCATTATCTGAATCTATCTGCTGATTTAATTCTGAACTTGATTTACTGGATTCTATTGATAGCTAAGATTTAGAATGTTGATAAGTAGACTGAAGCTACTGTATGCTGCTGAAATTGGAAATATATTAAGAGATTTATTTGCTGATATAATTTTCCAGTTTATTGGGATTTTAAGCCCCTATTTTCTAGAGGATGTTGAAGCACATTTACTAGTTAGACTTAAAAACACTTGTCTGTACAAAGCTACATGGATGCTATTATAACAATGCCGTAATATACACAAAGGAGCTGAAATAATATTTTTTTTCTTTAGGGCGGGTGTCCCCTCCACATTACACCCTGGTTGCATCCCAAATGGCACCCTATTCCTTACATACTGCACTATGGGTCCTGGTCAAAAGAATTGCACTAAATAGGGAATATGGTGCAATTTGGGATGCATGTCCAGTAATTTCCCTTCATCATAATGAACTCTACATGCTGGGCTACCCAAGCCCCTGCAGACCAGTTGACTGGTTTTTCGAAAGCTGAACTTTATTTTTGTAAATGACTGTGTAAATGTGCGTCTGTTTATCTCTCTAGCCGCCATCTTGTTTTTTTGTTGGCTTGTTTGTTTTGTTCCTACTGTATATGGGTCGTGCGTGATTGTTGTTTTCCTGATCCTTCCCTGAACAGTTTATTTTCAGTTTTCTCCCTCTGTCAACTAATTTGTCAAAAAGTAGTTGGAGAGGTTTTAGTTTTGCTTTTGTCCTTTTTCTCATCTTTTGCATGGGGAGAGGATGGCATTGATGGGCTGCATGTAGTAGGCTATGTGTATCAAGAACTGTTGGTATGTACTTCTAATTTTACATACATATATGCTACAAGTTTGTCTGCACTGTACAGTTTGTTTGTTGTATACATATATACAACATGTTGAATAAAATATTTATATAAAGGTGTGACTGTAATGTCAGTAACATTAATGCAATATAGTGTGCAGTATATTATTGCACCTGTCATTTTGATGGGATAAATAAAACGAAAGGTTGGCTAGTACTAAAAAGCATGAAAAGGCCAAAGTAGAATTATTTACATGACCGTTTTTCTTTACTACTTCCTATCAATCATGTTTCCAGGTAGAGGTTGGGCTCTCGAGTCAAAGAAACTCACATCCCCTGAAACCACCTTCTGAACTTACATGAATACCCAGCATGGCACTATAGAGCTATGTGTGTTTTCTGTTCTTTTTCCGGCCACCACATTTGAACATGTTCATGACATGGTGTTCACGAGTAAGGAGGAATTGCCATGCATTGATTGACCCGATTGTAGAAGAGTATGATGATTGTGATAGTTTTCAGCGACAATAGGCACTATTAAAACGATTTATATTTAAATATATATACAATTGCAAGTGTGCCACTTGGAGAAATGTATGTCATGTCAATAGAGATTTATACCCACGTATGATTATGGTATTTTCATTGTTTTCCATGCAGAAATGTTGTGTCACGCGGCACATTCAATGTTTCATTATTACAAAATAAATAAAACGCTCAAACGATACTCTTGACTTGAGTGCAGGGTGTTCTTTGAGACCAATCACACACACACACACACACACACACACACACACACACACACACACACACACACACACACACACACACACACACACACACACAAACACACACACACACACACACACACACACACACACACACACACACACACACACACACACACACACACACACACACACACAATGTATTAAAGATTTATCCTTTTGTTTTCAATGTTTGGATTCTGTTCATGTACCTGCATCCTATTGTGTGTAGCGTTCTGGAATATGTAATGAGTCTTACAGAAACAATTGCCATACATATAGTTATATTGGAAACATATAAAGGGTTACAAGGTCTTCTAAAGAGAAAAAAAACATATTTTTGCTACAAAAGTTTTTTTTCTTGCATACAAAAAAAGAACATCGTTTTAATAAAGATGATTTGTAACCAGTACAATGAATGCTGTTATACAAGTGATATGCAGAAATCTGAATGAAGAATTACATCCCAGTTTGATTGACTTCTTTTTTTTATCCTCCTCCTCCATCGCGCTCTCCATTCCTCTCCTTCCTTTGGTGCTTCACACCTTTTTCTGACAGCACAGTCTCTTTGTGTAGCTACTGAAATGTTCTGTGGTGTTAGTATTCAGTTCCCACCCAGATCTCACAGGCGTTCCCCGTCCAGCCATCCCAGCAGTCACAGTTGCCGCAGTTGCACATCCCATTCCCTGCAATAAGAGGTAAGAGGAGAAACTGTAAAGTGACAGAGCCACCTGACCAATCATGCCTGCCTGAGCTTTCTTAACTAGGTTCCTGAACCCCCTGACAGAGTTCCACGATGGGGGCTTGAGCTAGGCTGAGCTCTCTTGGGTTGCTATGGGTATGCTCTAGAGTGGGATTTTATTTATTATATGACGCCATTACATAAGGCTCAATCTTAGTCAAAGACAAAAGTACTGAAGTAAAAAGACAATGTGTGTGTGTGGTATAAAATACTGAGACCGCCTGACAGATCAACACTGTGAAATGGTCATAGGAAATCATTATTTTTCTGGCCTTTATATTGAGGCCTATAGCTTAGGGAGTTTTGCTGTGTCAACAAGAGAACACAGGGGAAATTAGTGTTCTTTTGAGCAAGTCTGGTCATGCAGTGAGCGATTTCACTGGGCTACGGGCAGGGCAGATCAGGGCAGGAGAAATCCCCTCATCTAGACTCTCAGAAGTGGAGTAGTGTTGTGTGTCATGCCTCCGAGTTGGGCATTAAAGCAGGGATAGATGGGGATGGTGTTATACTGAATGGAGAAACCAAAATATTTGTGTTGTGCTGTATTTTACATTGTATCATTAAAAACCATTCACACATTGGGAATTCCCACATCTTAAAACTACAGGTACACATGGTTCTGGATGTTCTGTCTAGAAAACAGATTGTGACAAGTCTGGGGGATAGCCCCGACCAAGACTCAAACCCATGTTAGAGCCCAAGTCCCTGCAACTGTCATTCCAACCCCTGAACCACCAAGAAGTGTAAGCAATGTAAACTGTGTCCACTGCATTGTGCTGTATTCCCTGAAAGTGATTTACTGGAATGAATATTCCAAAACACAAGCAAACATTGAAGTTATTTTCAAAGACAATTAGATAGTTTCTAATGTTGACTGAAGGTTCTAATTTGTGTCACAGGTTTGCACCCTCGTTTTTCTCTAAGGCTCAAAGGGTGCCAGCACTATCATCCTTGGTGCATGAAATGAACCAGCAGGTATTCCTAATACATTGAATGTTCCACATCGCTCATGAATTGTATGCATAATGAGAATCTCCTGCTTTGAACAATCCATACAATTCCCACATGTGGAATAACTCATCCACAAACTTAGCAGACAGATGTTTGCGTGGTTCTAATGCTAAAATATTGAGTGCACTGTACTGCCACCTTGGGAAGGGGGGGAGTAATCGAATAATTACTATTGTTTGTTTTGATTTGCATAACCCCCCTTCCCCCCTTTTTGAGAAGTCACTTTTCCCAGTGAAATATGAAAAAAAAACACTATTTCAATCATCCTCATGTATATGGTAATTGTGACATATGCCCTAATCATTAATATGCTAAACAGCGACATTTAACCAACATATTTATGAATTCCCTTTGTCCACTCAAATTTTTCTCACTCATTGTTAATGAATGTTTGTGTGAATTCTGTGGTTAAAGCATTGCTTTGAGTGACACTATGACTGACACAGGAGTCATTCATCCAATAAGAGAAGTACTTCTAAACAGTACTTCCAATTGCCTGCTGCCCTGAGGAAATATTAATGGGAGACCAACTTTAAATAAAGTGCAGCTTATAAAGGATTCATAAAGCCTTCATAAACACTACATAAATGTGTTACAAGTCATCTATAAACGTAAGTCATGCTCTGTAAAGGGTTCATAACTGTGACATAACCACCAATGTCAAATGTGACATAACCACCAATGTCAAATGTGACATAAACCACTAAGACAAATATAGGTGGCATAAGCACCTCTTAATAAAGGCCTTATAAATAACATTAACTTGAGGATTCACAAAGCATTTATAAACATGTCGTGCGTCTTGGTAGAGCATTGCAATGCCAGGATAGTGGGTTTGATTCCTGGGATCACCCATATGTAAAAATGTATTCACGCATGACTGTAAGTCGCTTTGCATAAAACTATCTGCTAAATTGTATATGTTATATTATATTACTCAAAAGAAATATAGGATGGCCCAACCTCTTTCCTTCTTGGGATCATAGTCAATATTGGACCTGACCTCAACCTTCCTCAAAACTTTGATAGGGCCTTTTAAAATCCGCTATTATTTTTGCCTACTTCTGTTTCTTTCCCAAATTCCGTTTTCTCACTTGAGTTTTTTCAGGTTTCGTATTTCCCAATTTTTTCTGGTTTTACCATTTTCTTCACACTTTTTAATTTAAAAACAAAAACAAACGATTTTCTGTGATTACAACAATGCTTAATCCACATCAGGGGATGACTTTTGCGGTCTTGGAAAAATCTTAGAAACTTACATTTTGCAGTGTAGTTGACCTTTAATTCAGTGAGCATTTCCTGCAATGTTGTTTGGTTAGCACGTGATGATTATGTATTACATATGCAGTGATTCACATTGTGGCCGTCAATGGAATGGGTTGAATAAAAGGCCAGCAACACTCCGTATTATTCAGAGCCCCATGAAATGACAGCATACATACATTATACAGACCCTACTGAGTATTCCCTACAATATTTTTACTGCGGCACCCAGAATCGTTCTTGCTATAAGCCAATATGTATTCCATATACAGTGATTCACATTGTGGGAATTTATTTGACCTTGGAACATGGTTTTATACCCAAATTTAATGCAAATGTCACTTAAATATGAACAAATATGCATTATTGTTCATGTTTAGACAATTATGTTTCATATATCATGAATAAATCTAGGTTATTGACACTTTTCTACTATTATATCGGGGACTATTATTTTCAGATTTTTCCGAAATTCCGTGACCCGGAAGTACTATTTTAGTGACGAGACACTGATCATGTAAGGAGTTCGCAAATCAGATGACTACTTGTGTTGCCACTGGACTGCGGAAAACAAGTAACTTAACCTTTATTTAAATTAGTTTGTAGTAGTTTCGTTACACACTGTAGCTATCTCAATCGTTATGTCAAATAATTTTGGTGACGTTACAGCAACTGCTAGCTACCCGAAATGTAGCTAGCTAGCAGGCTCAGTTAAATAAGGGACAGATTGGAATGTACTGGTATTTGGTCATTGGTATTTTATTAGGATCCCCATTAGCTTTTTCAAAAGCAACAGCTACTCTTCCTGGGGTCACACAAAACATGAAACTTCACAGAAAATGACATAATACAAAAAATCAATAGACAAGAACAGCTCAAGGACAGAACCACATTAAAAAAAATAATAAAGGCACACGTTGGCTACATATCAATGCATACACACAAACTGTCTAGATCAAGTAGGGGAGAGGCGTTGTGCCGCGAGGTGATGCTTTATCTGTTTTTGGAAACCAGTTTTGCTGTTTATTTGAGCAATATGAAATGGAAGGAAGTTCCATGCAATTAGGGCTCTATATAATACTGTATGCTTTCTTGAATTTGTTCTGGATTTGGGGACTGTAAAAAGACCCCTGGTGGCATGTCTAGTGGGATAAATCTGTGTGTCAGAGATGTGTGTAAGTTGACTATGCAAACAATTTGGGATTTTCAACAAATTGATGTTTCTTCTAAAAAGAAGAAGTGGTGCAGTCAGTCTCTCCTCAACTCTCAGCCAAGAGAGACTGGCATGCATAATATTTATATCAGCCCTCTGATTACAATTAAGAGAAAACGTGCCACTCTGTTCTGGACCATCTGCAGCTTAACTCGGTCTTCCTTTGCAGTACCGGACCACACAACTGGACAATAAGATTAGACAAAACTAGATCCTGCAGAACTTGTTTTTTGGAGTATGGTGTCAATAAAGCAGAGCATCTCTTTATTACGGACAGGCCTCTCCCCATCTTTACAACCATTGAATATATATGTTGACCAGGACAGTTTACAATCTAAAGTAAAGCCAAGAAATGTAGTCTCCTCATCTTGTTCAACAGCATTCAACATTCATTACCAGATTCAGCTGAGGTCTAGATCGTAAGGAAATATTTGTACCAAATACAATACTCTTAGTTTTAGAGATGTTCAGGACAAGTTTATTACTGGCCACCCATTCCAAAACAGACTGCAACTCTTTGTTAAGTATACGTGGACACACATGCTTGGTTTAATGCCAGTGGCAGGTCATTTGTAAAAAATAAAAAGAGTAGAGAGCCTAGAGAGCTTCCCTGAGGTACACCATACTTTACATGTTTGACATTAGAGAAGTTTCCAGTAAAGAAAATAATGTGAGTTCTATTAGATAGATAGGCCTGAATCCACGACATGGCAGAGGTTGAAAAGCCATAACACATACTTTTTTTTAACAACAGGTTATGGCCAATAATATTAAAGGCTGCACTGAAACCTAACAGCACAGCTCCCACAATCTTATTATTATCAATTTCTGTCAACCAATCATTAGTCATTTGTGTCAGTGCAGTACATGCTGAGTGCCATTCTCTATAAGCATGCTGAAAGTCTGTTATTAATATGTTTACAGAGAAATAATATTGTATTTGGTCAAACACAGTTTTTTTAAACAGTTTGCTAAGAGCTGGCATCAAGCTTATAGGTCTGCTGTTAGAACCAGTTAAGGCCGCTTTGCCACTCTTGGGTAGCGGAATGACTTTGGCTTCCCTCCAAGCCTGAGGAGAAAAACTTTCCTCTAGGCTCAGATTAAAAATATGACAGATATGAGTGGCTATAGAGTCAGCTACCATCCTCAGTAGCTTACCATCTAAGTTGTCAATGCCAGTAGGTTTGTCATTATTGATCGATAACAATAATTTTTCCATCTCTCCCACACTAACTTTACAAAATTAAAACATGCAATGCTTTTCTTTCATTCTATTTTTTGTATGCATAAATACAATTGCTCACTGTTCACTGTTTCCATTTCCTGCCTAAGTTTGCCCACCTTGCCAATTAAATAATTATTAAAATAATTGGCAACAATTTTTGAATTTGCAGAAAGACAGCCAGTCAGATGTGCAGTCAGACTTATTAGCCATTATTTTTGCCCCATCTCTTTCAGCCATACATTTTTTCAATTCCTCATCAATCCATGGAGCCTGAACAGTTCTAACAGTCAGTTTCTTAACATGTGCATGTTTATCAATAATTGGAAGAAGCAATTTCATAAATTCATCAAGTGCAGCGTCTGGATGCTCCTCATTAATCACATCAGACCAACAAATATTTTTAACATCATCCACCTAAGAGTAACAGCAAAATCTTTTGTATGATCTCTTATACACTATTTTAGGCCCAACTGTTGGAACTGGGGCTTCCCTGGGTATAGCCACTATATTGTGATCACTGCATCCAATGTGTACAGATACAGCTTTAGAACAAAGTTCTACAGTATTAGTAGAAATGTGATCGATACATGTGGATGATCTTGTTCCTGTAGTGCTTTTAAACACCCTGGTAGGTTGATTAATAACCTGAACCAGATTACAGGCACTGGTTACAGTAAGAAGCTTCCTCTTGAGCGAGGTCCCCAAGTAAGTGTTTACATCAGGCATTTCACACATATTATTTAGATACTGACTGTTAGCACTTGGTGGCCTATAGCAACACCCCAAAAGAAAAGGCTTTAGATGTGCCACGTGAACCTGCAACCACAACACTTCAATAACACTTGACATAAGATCTCTAAGCATTACAGGGATATGACTCTGAATATACACTATTGTTCAAATGTTTGGGGTCACTTAGACATGTCCTTGTTTTCCATGAAAACATCCATGAAATTAGTTACAAAATGATAAGTAAATATTGTCAAGACCCTGACAACGTTATAAATAATGATTTTTATTTGAAATAATAATTGTGTCCTTCAAACTTTGCTTTCATCAAAGAATCCTCCATTTGCAGCAACTACAGCCTTGCAGACCTTTGGCATTGTAGTTGTCAATTTGTTGAGGTAATCTGAAGACATTTCATCCCATTCTTCCTGAAGCACCTCCCACAAGGTGGATTGGCTTGATGGGCTTTGGGTCATTGGGTCATTGGGTCATTGTGCTGTGCTTTGGGTCATTGTCCTGTACGGTCAAGCTGCTCCCACAACAGCTCAAGGGTTGTGACTATGCTGGCCACTCCATTAGAGACAGAATAGCAGCTGACTGCTTCTGCCCTAAATAGTTCTTGCATAGTTTGGAGCTGTGCTTTGGGTCATTGTCCTGTTGAAGGAGGAAATTGTCTACAATTAAGCGCCGTCCACAGGGTATGGCATGGCGTTGCAAAATGGAGTTATAGCCTTCCTTCTTCAAGATCCCTTTTATCCTGTACAAATCTCCCACTTTACCACCACCAAATCACCCCTAGACCATCACATTGCCTCCGCCATGCTTGACAGATGACGTCAAGCACTCCTCCAGCATCTTTTCATTTTTTTCTGCGTCTCACGAATGTTCTTTGTGATCCAAACACCTCAAACATAGATTTGTCCGTCCATAACACTTTTTCCAATCTTCCTCTGTCCAGTGTCTGTGTTATTTTGTCCATCTTCATCTTTGCTTTTTATTGGCAAGTCTGAGATATGGCTTATTATTTGCAACTCTGACTAGAAGCCCAGCATCCCAGAGTTCCCTCTTCACTGTTGACATTGAGACTGGTGTTTTGCAGGTACTATTTAATGAAGCTGCCAGTTGAGGACTTGTCAGGCATCTGTTTCTCAAACTAGACATTCTAATGTACTTGTCCTCTTGCTCAGTTGTGCACCGAGCCTCCCACTCCTCTTTCTATTCTGGTTAGAGACAGTTTGTGCTGTTCTGGAAAGGTAGTAGTACACAGCGTTGTACGAGATCTTCAGTTTCTTGACAATTTCTCACATTGAATAGCCTTCATTTCTCAGAACAAAAGTAAACTTATGAGTTTCAGAGGAAAGTTCTTTGTTTCGGGTCATTTTGAGCCTGTAATCGAACTCACAAATGCTGATGCTCCAGATACTCAACTAGTCTAAAAAAGGCCAGTTGTATTGCAACTTGGATTAGCTAACACAACGTGCCATTGGATCACAGGAGTGATGGTTGCTGATAATGGTCCTCTCTACGCCTATGTAGATATTCCATAAAAAATCTGCCGTTTCCAGCTACAATAGTAATTTACAACATTAACAATGTCTACACTGTATTTCTGATCAATTTGATGTTATTTTAATGGACAAAAATGTTGTTTTCTTTCAAAAACAAGGACATTTCTAAGTGACCCCAATTTTTTTAACGGTAGTTCAACCTCCCCCATAAGCATATCTGTGTTTTCTATAGATGTTATATCCTTGTATTGCTACTGCTGTATCATCAAAATAATTATCTAAGTGAGTCTCAGAAATGGTTTAATATATGAATGTCATCTGATGTTAGCATGTTATTGATTTCATGAACCTTATGTCTAAAGCTACATATATTAATACGGGCTATTTTCAGCCCTTTCCTGGGTAGCTTATCAGATATAGACATAATACTGAAAAGAGCAAATAAAGCAAGAGAACAAAATATACATTCAGCAGTCCATTAATCAATTGGTATGTGTTCTGAGGGGGTTGAAGCTACGAACTCATAGGCTTGGCTCGCTCATCCCTTCAAGGCTTCTGGGAGGGAGGGTGGACAATGAGCCTGTCATAGCGGATGTAAGCAATGTCCCCACGCGCTCTGGCAGCTTTCATGGCTGGAATCAGTTCTTTCCTCTTCTGGCGCACAGCTTCAGGATAGTCTTTGTTGAGGAAGATATACGCTCCTCTCAAGTTCTTGGTCTTTCCAGAACAGCTACCTTGAACCTCAGGATCCTGACCACTATCGGCCTGGGCCTATAACCTGGCCTAATCTGAAAATAAGACTCCCTAAATTCTATCAGCATATCGATTGTGCTACCACGGCTGGTAAAACCCTGGATCATTGTTATTCTAACTTCCGCGACGCATATAAGGCCCTCCCCCACCCTCCTTTCGGAAAAGCTGACCACGACTCCATTTTGTTGCTTCCAGCCTACAGACAGAAACTAAAACAAGAAGCTCCCGCGCTCAGGTCTGTTCAACGCTGGTCCGACCAATATGATTCCACGCTTCAAGACTGCTTCGATGACGTGGATTAGGATATGTTCCGCATTGCGTCCAACAACAACATTGACGAATACGCTGATTCGGTGAGCGAGTTCATTAGGAAGTGCATCAGCGATGCTATACCCACAGCAACGATTAAAACATTCCCAAACCAGAAACCGCGTATTGATGGCAGCATTCGCTCGAAACTGAAACTGAATACAAACAGAGTAGCTATTCCCTCCGCAAGGCAATCAAACAAGCTAAGTGTCGGTATAGAGACAAAGTAGAGTCGCAATTCAATGTCCCAGACACAAGAGGTATGTGGCAGGGTCTACAGTCAATCACGGATTACAAAAAGAAAATCAGCCCCGTAGCGGACCAGGATGTCTTGCTCCCAGACAGACTAAATAACTTTTTTGCTCGCTTTGAGGACAACACAGTGCCACTGACACGGCCCGCTACCAAAACCTGTGGGCTCTCCTTCACTGCAGCCGACGTGAGTAAAACATTTAAAAGTGTTAACCCTCGCAAGGCTGCAGGCCCAGACGGCATCCCAAGCCGCGTCCTCAGAGCATGCGCAGACCAGCTGGCTGGTGTGTTTACGGACATATTCAATCAATCCTTATCCCAGTCTTCTGTTCCCACATGCTTCAAGAGGGCCACCTATGTTCCTGTTCCCAAGAAAGCTAAGGTAACTGAGCTGAACGACTACCACCCCGTAGCACTCACTTCCGTCATCATGAAGTGCTTTGAGAGACAGGTCAAGGACCATATCACCTCCAGCCTACCTGACACCCTAGACCCACTCCAATTTGCTTACCGCCCCAATAGGTCCACAGACGACGCAATCGCAACCACACTGCACACTGCCCTAACCCATCTGGACAAGAGGAATACCTATGTGAGAATGCTGTTCATCGACTACAGCTCAGCATTTAACACTATAGTACCCTCCAAACTCGTCATCAAGGCCGAGATCCTGGGTCTCGACCCAGCCCTGTGCAACTGGGTACTGGACTTCCTGACGGGCCGCCCCCAGGTGGTGAGGGTAGGTAACAACATCTCCACTCCGCTGATCCTCAACACTGGGGCCCCACAAGGGTGCGTTCTGTGCCCTCTCCTGTACTCCCTGTCCACCCACGACTGCGTGGCCATGCACGCCTCCAACTCAATCATCAAGTTTGCGGATGACACAACATTAGTAGGCTTGATTACCAACAACGACGAGACGGCCTACAGGGAGGAGGTGAGGGCCCTCGGAGTGTGGTGTCACACTCAATGTCAACAAAACAAAGGAGATGATTGTGGACTTCAGGAAACAGCAGAGGGAGCACCCCTATCCACATCGATGGGACAGTAGTGGAGAGGGAAGTAAGTTTTAAGTTCCTCGGCGTACACATCACGGACAAACTGAATTGGTCCACCCACACAGACAGCGTTATGAAGAAGGCACAGCTGAAGAAATTAGGCTTGTCACCAAAAGCACTCACAAACTTCTACAGATGCACAATCGAGAGCATCCTGTCGGGCTGTCTCACCGCCTGGTACGGCAACTGCTCCGCCCACAACCGTAAGGCTCTCCAGAGGGTAGTGAGGTCTGCACAATGCATCACCGGGGACAAACTACCTGCCCTCCAGGACACCTACACCACCCGATGTCACAGGAAGGCCATAAAGATCATCAAGGACAACAACCACCCGAGCCACTGCCTGTTCACCCCGTTATCATCCAGAAGGCGTGGTCACTACAGGTGCATCAAAGCAGGGGCCAAGAGACTGAAAAACAGCTTCTATCTCAAGGCCATCAGACTGTTAAACAGCCACCACTACCATTGAGTGGCTGCTGCCAACATACTGACTCAACTCCAGCCAATTTAATAATGGAAATTGATGTGAAAAATGTATCACTAGCCACTTTAGACAATGCCACTTAATATAATGTTTACATACCCTACATTACTCATCTCATATGTATATACTGTACTCTATATCATTGTCACGTTCTGACCTTAGTTCTGTTATTATATCTTTGTTTTAGTATGGTCAGGGCGTGTGTTGCGTGGGTTGTCTATTTTCGTTTTTCTATCATTTGGGAATTCTGTGTTCGGCCTAGTATGGTTCTCAATCAGAGGCAGATGTCAATCGTTGTCCCTGATTGAGAATCATACTTAGGTAGCCTGGGTTTCACTTTTGAGTTGTGGGTGTTTGTCTTCCGTGTTAGTGTTCGTACCACACGGGACTGTTTCGTTCATTTCAGGTTTTTGTTTTGTATTACGTAGTGTTCAGTTTATGTATTAAAATAAACATTATGGACACTTACCACGCTGCAAATTGGTCCTCCGATCCTTCTCTCTACTCCTCCTCAGAAGAGGAGGACGAGAACCATTACAATCATCTACTGCATCTTGCCATCTTTACGTAATACAGGTATCACTAGCCACTTTAAACTATGCCACTTTATGTTTATATACCCTACATTACTCATCTCATATGTATATACTGTACTCTATACCATCTACTGCATCTTGCCTATGCCGTTCTGTACCATCACTCATTCATATATCTTTATGTACATATTCTTTATCCCTTTACACTTGTGTGTATAAGGTAGTAGTTGTGGAATTGTTAGATTAGATTACTCGTTGGTTATTACTGCATTGTCGGAACTAGAAGCACAAGCATTTTGCTACACTCGGATTAACATCTGCTAACCATGTGTATGTGACAATAAAATGTGATTTGATTTGATTTGATAGAAGTGCCCAGCCAAGAAGACTCAAGTCCATTGGACAACAGACTAAATTACGTCAAATCACATATCTATAGTAGCTTTGATTGGACATGTCAACATCATACTTTGAACATCTTAGCTAGCATTCATCATCATGAATAAAGTCGACAATCTACTGGCAAATCCTCTTTAATCCTTGTCATATGAAGAGAAATAATGAAAAGAAAGTATAAATAAAACCTATTGGTGCTCATCAGCCATTGGATATAAACATTACACAACAAGTTGGAAATCGCAAATTCAACAATGACTGGTTTGGAAGGAATCAGTGGCTAACTGCAAGTGTTGCAAAGCCTGCTATTCAGTGGAGTGGCTGTGCAGTCCCAAGTCTAAGATTAAGGGTCTTTTTTCCAAGTTTAAATTTAAATTAAAGGCATTCATCATTGTTGTAAATGAAGCATTATTTGTGCCGCGCTGAAAACAACTGTTAACTCAGAACTGCAAAATCTGACTTTCGTCAGTTCAAGACAACTGGGAATTCTGGAAAAACGAGCTACAACTGGGAAAATCATTTTTAAACTTTCATCCAACTCGGGAGATCACTGATGTCATGATGATTCAAACTTTTTTGTGTGTTCCAAGTTGTCTTGAAAGCACCATAAATCCAGAGAATGTCAGACTTTGAAGGCAAAGTTTAATGACACAATTTGACCACAAAGGACCGTCGTGCCACCTTTCTGTTCAAGTGAACACAGCACAAGTTGAGTCCAAAAATGTATTGTATGCTGCTGCATAAATTATGTTAGATGCCAGGGAGAGATGTATACTGTAGCTAAGAAAGTAATACTAAGTGTAGTAAGCTGTTAGAGCCCATGTGCCTCACCCTAATAATTTTGTATATTTTAACCTCTTAATTCCGCCTACTATTCTGACTTTGTGGTGCACATGTAGACTATAAACTGTTTTTGAGAAATGTAATCATTGAATATTGTAAGAGCTTTCATTGTGTGCTTATATGCCCCCTTTATTTATCCTACCGTTCTGATTTGGTGTACAGGGAGGACACTGTAAGAACGGCCCATGTTCTGAATTTTGTGGCTGTACATTTAAAAAGTGCTGAACAAATAGCTATATTGACTACCTCTGTCCTAGCTCGCTCATTAATGTTTTAATCGAAATTACGGATTGTCTCTTATCCGCTCATCGTCCCCATATGCCATAGCTTGTACATCTCAATTGTCAGTAGAAACCACATTTGTTTGAGCAAGTCAGACATATAAGCCATGTTTTTTTAAAGGCAGCAAATGAGGCTGAATGAACTGTTTCGCTGCCAGACAAAGCTCTACTGATAGCCAGGTGTAGCAGTGTTAAGGTATTGGGACCGGCTGTTGAGATTCTGCTGTTGGGACAGTTTATGTAGGCCCTAACAGTTTGTGTGCACTGTTAGTCACCTTTACAGTGCAATGAATGTATTGTTTAGTGTTGTATTGTGTTGTGTAGTGGCTTTGCTGGCATGCATCCCACATTATTATTTTTTTGCCCCAACAAGATGTATATGCTCAAATCTCCACTGGTGCTGCTTTCATCAAGGTAGGCGTTTCTTGGTGTAACATCATTCCCAGGCTATTGCCCACACAGCACATACACTATACTGTATATACAAATGTATGTGGACACTCCCTCAAATTAGTGGATTTGGCTATTTCAGCCACACCCGTTGCTGGCAGGTGTATAAAATTGAGCACACAGCCATGCAATCTCCATACACAAACATTGGCAGTAGAATGGCCTTACTGAAGAGCACAGAGACTTTCAACGTGGCGCAGTCATAGGATGCCACCTTTCCCAAAAGTCAGTTTGACAAATTTCTGCCCTGCTAGAGCTGCTCCTGTCAACTATAAGTGCTGTTATTGTGAAGTTCAGCAACAACAGCTCAGCTGCGAAGTGGTAGGCCACACAAGCTCACAGAATGAGACAGCCGAGTGCTGAAGTGCGTAGCGCGTAAAAATCGTCCGTCCTCGGTTGTAACACTCACTACCGAGTGACAAACTGCCTCTGGAAGCAATGTCAGCACAATAACTGTTCATCAGGAGCTTCATGAAATGGGGTCTACACACAAGCCTAAGATCACCATGCGCAATGCCAATGCATAGTGTCTACTGTAAGGTTTGGTGGAGGAGGAATAATGGTCTGGGGCTGTTTTTTATGGTTCCAGTGAAGGGAAATCTTAACGCTACAGCATACAATGACATTCTAGATGATTCTGTGCTTCCATCTATGAGGCAACAGTTTGGGGAAGAACTGTTTCTGTTTCAGCATGACAATGCCCCTGTGCACAAAGGAAGGTCCATACAGAAATGGTTTGTCAAGATTGGTGTGGAAGAACTTGACTGGCCTGCACAGAGCCCTGACCTCAAACGCATCAAACACCTTTGTGATGAATTGGAACAGCAATTGCGAGCCAGGCCTAATCGCCAACATGAGTGCCCAACCTCACTAATGCTCATGGCTGAATGGAAGCAAGTCCCTGTAGCAATGTTCCAACATCTAGTGGAAAGCCTTCGCAGAAGAGTGGAAGCTGTTATAGCAGCAAAGGGTGGAGCAACTCCATAGTTATGCGCATGATTTTGGAAGGAGATGTTTGACAATCAGGTGTTCACATACTTTTGGTCTTGTAGTGTATAAGCCTGGGATACCAACCATTCAAAGTAGTGGGAGTGACCATAGAACACTATAGTGTTTTTCATTGTCACTAGTTGGGTGTGCGACTCTATTTTTATAGCTCATCGTCACTAGTTAACACAGTCAAAAAGTCATAATTATGGCTAAGCCCTACCCATTTCCACAATTTATCTTCCTAAAATGTTATGATAAACCTAAACCTAACTAATGAAGGCCATGTTTGATGCGTTGATCCACCAGAACTTCCGCACATTTGGGTGGATGTGTCTGGGAACGAGATTAGGTGTAATGTGACTAACATGACATCACTTTAGAGCGTATGACATCTTTCAGGACACTGTCACCCTTCACAAAGCAAAAGTTTATATCATATCACATTTGACGCAGGTGATTATGTCACATAGTTATGCCACATTTATGAACCTTTTATAAAGCATGACATATGGTTATAGAATATTTGCAACACACTTATGAAGTGCTTATGAAACCTTTATTAGCTAAACGTAATTTGAAGTGTGCCCATAAACTCTTATTGTGGTTTTCAGCATCAGTGGAGAGAAGATAGCACTTCTGGATGAGATCTGGGCTGTTAAGAGGAAAGTCTCTCTCTTTCTGCTCTCTCTTTTCTCCTGTCTTTTCGCTCACTCGTTCTCCCTCTCTTTTCTTTGTCTCTGTCTTTCTCTCCTGCTCGTTGACACCGAGCCAAGGCCATTATCGGCGGTAGAATTGGGCCTTGGACAGAGTCTTTAGGTGTGTGTGTGTGTGTGTGTGTGTGTGTGTGTGTGTGTGTGTGTGTGTGTGTGTGTGTGTGTGTGTGGTCTATACTGTACCTGTGCAGATGAGTCCGTCGTGCTTATCACACTCTCTGTCGTCACACTCACAATACTCCCCAGAGACCCACCAATCCTGAGGAGATCCAGAGCAGATACACCGGCCACAGTGGCACGACCCTGCCAGTACACATTCACACAAACATACACACACACACACACACACAACAACAACAACGGACGTTCAAGCAATCAACAAACTAGTTACAGTCATAAAAATATAAGGATAGATTTGTGAGGACAAGGTAATGTGCTCACAATCATAGTGTATTGTCATCCTGACCCTTTTTAAATTGTGACTGGATTAAAATATAAGGCCTGCTGGTTCCAACCAGTGGGACATAGTTTTCCCATGCATGTCCACCCCTTTAGTATATCACATCAGCTATACTTTTACCCGGGAATCGCCCCCAGCAAGCCTTCACTGTAAAAGTCTGTCCTCCTTTGGCTCCCCCAGTACTTCCTCTCCTGAACAACAAAAGCACTGTCCTTGCATTTCTCCCATCAGATATTTCTACTGTGTGCTCCAGTGCACATCGAGGGCAGTGAGCGACGGGCTGGATAGTAAGGGGTTAAATGCTTGGAAAAGGCACGCAAGCAGGCAGACGGATGAGAGGGGAACGAATCTCTCATGTCTGTAACCCGGGAGAATTTATTTATCCCCACTACCCACTGGAGACAGACGTCAGTTCAACGTCTAGTTTGGTTTTACATTTGGTTGAGTTGTCAACTAACATGAATTCAATGTGAAATCAACAAAACATATAATTGGATTTAAGTTAAAAGTTGGGTGAAAAAAAGACTAAATACCCTTACATTGATGACTTTCTGCAAATCATATTAGTTTTAGTTTTCCGTGTTTATTCAACGTCATCACACAGATGTTTTTGGTTGAAATGACATTGAAACAACATTGATTCAATCCGTTTTTGCCCAGTGGGTAGTGTGTGCCTGAAGGATTGCAGTGTGAGAGTTGAAGGGTTGACTCCACTTGACTCATAGGTTACCGCTTGTTGTCATGAATCTTGTTCTGGAGGCAGCTCTGCAGAGTAGTCACCAGCTGGCACAGCCACAAAGTCATCAAATCTGATTTGAAACCTAACTCTAACCTTTACCCCAACTGAAGGGGAGAGGATAGTCTTATGCTTGTGTCTGAGTGCAGAGGAGCATGTTGAAACATGCCCATCTCCATTGTGCAGCCTAAGAAGGTGTGAGACCAGAGGGTGAAGATGTCCTAAGATGGACAACACACCTTTGGTTTAGTAGATCACTGACAGTACTCCATACTCCAGTAATCTCCATGCACCTGACATTTGGCTGAAATGTCAGTGTGACATGCAAGTTGTTCTTTGGTTACATAGCTGAATAGAGTATACGGCCTCCAACACATGATGATGCACAGTGCCTTCGGAAAATATTCAGACCCCTTGACTTTTTACAGCCTTATTCTAAAATGGATTGTTTTTTTCCCCTCATCAATCTACACACAATACCCCATAATGACAAAGCATAAACAGGTTTTTATAAATGTTTGTTCATTTATAAAAACTGAAAAACTGAAATATAACATTTACACAAGTATTCGGACCCTTTACTCAGTACTTTGTTGAAGCACTTTTGGCAGCGATTACAGCCTTGATTCTTCTTGGGTATGACTCTACAAGCTTGGCACACCTGAATTTGGGGAGATTCTTCCATTATTTTCTGCAGATCCTCTCAAGCTCTTGAATGGAGAATGGTTGAATGGAGAGCACCGCTGCACAGCTATTTTCAGGTCTCTACAGAGATGTTCGATCGGGTTTGGGTCCGGGCTCTGATATGGTGCCAGGTTTCCTTCAGACGTGACACTTGGCATTCAGGCCAAAGAGTTCAATCTTGGTTTCATCAGACCAGAAAATCTTGTTTCTCATGGTCTGAGAGTCTTCAGGTGCCTTTTGGCGAACTCCAAGTGGGCTGTCATGTGCCTTTTACTGAAGCTCTCTGAGCTCTATGGACAATTTTTTTGACCCCATGGCTTGTTTTCTGCTCTGACATGCACTGTCGACAGTGGGACCATATATAGACAGCTGTGTGCCTTTCCAAATCATGTTCAATCAATTGAAATTACCACAGGTGGACTCCAATCAAGTTGTAGAAACATCTCAAGGATGATCAAAGGAAACAGGATGCACCTAAACTCCGAGTCTCATAGCAACCGGTCGGAATACTTATGTAAATATGGTATTTCCGTTTTCAATTTTTAATCAATTTGCAAAAATGTCTACCAACCTGTTTTTGCTTAGTTATTATGGGGTATTGTGTGTAGATTGTTGAGTTTAAAAAAAAAAGTTTCATCCATATCATAATAAGGCTGTAACGTAACAAAATGTGGAAAAAGTAACGGGCTCTGCATACTTTGCGATGGCACTGTACATATACCCTGGATATTGGGTACACTCAGGACCGGCTCGAGCCTTTTCAGGTCCCTAAGCGAGATCGGCCCCCTTAGGCAGCAGGACCTCCTTTCCTGTCCAAATAAAATATTTAAATATTGATAATTTATTCGACTGAGACGTGTGCTGACAGGAAGACACATCAATCTCAGATAAATCATCTAAGCGAGCAAAACAGCGCCCCTCCGTCTCAGTATATGTAGCCCATGTATCTGATGCTGTCTGGACAAAAAGAGTATGACATGTCATACTCTTTTGTCCAGACAGCATCAGATACATGGGCTACATATACTGAGACAGAGGGGCGCTGTTTTGCTCGATTGCATGCTTTCTCTGGTGAGATAGTAGTTTCTTCTCCCAACAGTAGAGCCTGATCCTCTCCTTCTCCCGATCATTGAAGCTGTCTTGCCCAGGTGATAACCATCCCGATAATTGCCTCAAAACTGAACCTAAACCATATTGAAACAAATGTCACATATAATAAAAGGTGAAATAAATTAAGTTAAGTATAATGGGGGAGAAAGGGGGAGAATGGGTAAGTTGATGAGTGAGAGAAAGCAAACAATGCATAATTATGTAATTGCCAATTGTGAATGAAGAACAGGGAGGGCCATCCTATTGTGTTGATTTATTCTAATTATATACCCTATATCAGTCCATCGAATCCAAGCACTCTTATCAGTCTACTCTGGCATACTTGGGAGTAGGCTACACAGTGAGAGCGTGCGTAATCTACAATGGCAAGAAGACCAAGACGAATGGATGCACATGCTGCGTTCGCGCTGCTACAAAATCGAAATGAAAACGACTCAGATTGCAGGGAAGAAAAGAATCATGACATCTCTGATGATAATTCTTCTGATTCTGATTCTGAGCCTAAGCCTGAGCCTACAACTCCGAGGCCTAAGCGCAAAAAAAGACAGAACGGTGCACACTGATCATGTGTCCGGAGCCATCACCAAATGAAACCGTGTGTCATCACTGAGAGAGCACATCCTACATCTCAAGCAAAAAACAAGATCCGCATCACACTCACCAACTTTCCTTGTTTATGTGACATGGACATGCTCCAACTGATGCCATTGCGTGAAGACGCACATAATGTAAGCGCGAGTGGACATTAATTGACTATTTTTGACTGCTCTCATATTGACACTTCATTATAATACCATTTTTGGTTTTGTGCTGATTTTCACTATTTATCAAGAACAAAAAGTTGTTACCACGTGCCAACACATATAGTTCCTGTTTCATTGATAGAACGCTTGACCTTATTTTTTTTGTATTTATTACATATATCCTACATTAACATAAACTAAAGAAAAAGCTTTCTTTGTATTCTAAAGTTAGCTAAGACCTTCATAAACACAACCAAATGATCATTTTTGCACATACATAAAAATCTATTAATTACACTGTAATTACACTGCACATTAGCTTGAAGGGGGATCCCTCCAGGCCCAACGTCTCTAGTAAAAATAATAATAATGTGCAGCGCATGCAGACATAGGAGGCTCCCGTGGAAAAAAAGAACCCCCCTATGGAAATCAAATTCCCATCCAACAGATTTGTTCTGGCGCTGGCCATGCCAAGCAGCCGGGTCCTAAGAAACCCCTTATGTCTCTTATACCTGAAGCCAGAAGACTGCAGGTATGAGGGTGTTGTTTCTTTATGCCTGCTACTACCCTAATCTGTGTGATCAGATCTCATGGAAAGCTCCACTCAAGTGGTCTACACAAATCAGTGGAGTAGAAAATAATTGAAAAGGAATGTAATGAAATAGTGCAGAGAAATAGACACAA
The DNA here is from genome assembly GCF_057628025.1 of Oncorhynchus mykiss. Classification (NCBI taxonomy): domain Eukaryota; kingdom Metazoa; phylum Chordata; class Actinopteri; order Salmoniformes; family Salmonidae; genus Oncorhynchus; species Oncorhynchus mykiss. The sequence continues at coordinate 5,697,598 of NC_143043.1, read as the reverse complement.
AAGAAGCCAATAGATGGAGATAGAAATGAAATAAATGTAATAGAATGACAAAGTAAAAAACAAAAGGAACCTTTTCCATTGCACATGACTCCATCGGCGGTCTCACACAGCTCTTTGCTCTGAGCGTCAGTCATTTCGCATGTCCGAGGGAACGAGCACAACTTCCCAAACCAGCCGTCACCACAGATACACCGGCCGCATGAACAGAAACCATGACCTGGTGGGGGACAGGGTAGACATACAGTATGTTATACAATAGAAACCAGTAGAAACCATGACCTGGTGGGGGACAGGGTAGACATACAGTATGTTATACAATAGAAACCAGTAGAAACCATGACCTGGTGGGGGACAGGGTAGAAATACAGTATGTTATACAATAGAAACCAGTAGAAACCATGACCTGGTGGGGGACAGGGTAGACATGCAGTATGTTATACAATAGAAACCAGTAGAAACCATGACCTGGTGGGGGACAGGGTAGACATACAGTATGTTATACAATAGAAACCAGTAGAAACCACGACCTGGTGGGGGACAGGGTAGACATACAGTATGTCATACAATAGAAACCAGTAGAAACCATGACCTGGTGGGGGACAGGGTAGACATACAGTATGTTATACAATATAAACCAGTAGAAACCATGACCTGGTGGGGGACAGGGTAGACATACAGTATGTTATACAATATAAACCAGTAGAAACCATGACCTGGTGGGGGACAGGGTAGACATACAGTATGTTATACAATAGAAACCAGTAGAAACCATGACCTGGTGGGGGACAGGGTAGACATACAGTATGTTATACAATAGAAACCAGTAGAAACCATGACCTGGTGGGGGACAGGGTAGACATACAGTATGTTATACAATAGAAACCAGTAGAAACCATGACCTGGTGGGGGACAGGGTAGACATACAGTATGTTATACAATAGAAACCAGTAGAAACCACGACCTGGTGGGGGACAGGGTAGACATACAGTATGTTATACAATAGAAACCAGTAGAAACCATGACCTGGTGGGGGACAGGGTAGACATACAGTATGTTATAGAACTGGAAGTAAAGGCGGCCAAATGAGGTGTTGGCTTTAGGGATGATCAGTGAGATACACCTGCTGGAGCGCGTGCTACGGGTGGGTGTTGCCATCGTGAGTAGAATGAGTAGAATGTCACAATAGACATTTGAAAAGGAGGGGGATGATGATCGAAAAAAGTCAGTAATGTTACCGGTGTCAGTGATGCTTTACTAAGTTGTTTTTGTAAGAAAAAAAATGTATGTTCTGTCCTCTATTGTGTTTGCTGTGTTTGGTTGTTTGAACCACTGCACACAAGACCCCTCACAGGAAAAAATTGTAATTGGAACTTAAATTTGAAGTTGTTTGGTTTTGAATCTCCACTCCTCTCTGGCCTTTATGACATCACTTGACTGGACCTAGTGCATCACAAGGAAATAAGCTTGGTTTGCCATGGAAACCATCAATAACATTCTACATTCACAACATTCTAGAGACAAATTCAAGACTCTCCTCATCAACAACCAAACCTTCTGAGAAGACACGTCGAACTTTGAATCTTTTAAATGTCACGTCTCTATGACTTTGGCTCCGAGTCTGACCCCAACTCTCAATCTGATAAGGAGGAGCCTATGTGTCTGGCTGTGACTCTGAGTCTGAAGAGTCCAGAGAGCTGGGTCTCAACCTCTTCATAGAGCCCACACCCTCCCAGCCATCCTCTGCACTCTTAGATTTTAATTTTTCAAAAAAGGGTTCTTCAGCTGTCCCCATAGGATAACCCTTTTTAGTTCCAGGTAGAACCTTTTTTGGTTCCAGGTAGAACCCTTTTGGAATCCATATAAAACGCGGTGTAGAACAGGTTCTACATGGAACCGAAAAGGGTTCTTTCTACCTGGAACCAAAAGGGTTCTACCTGGAACCAAAAGGGTTCTACCTGGAACCAAAAAAAAGGTTATTCAAAGGGTTATCATATGGGAACAGCAAAAGAACCCTTTTAGGTTGGAGGTAACGCCTTTTTTTGTGTGTGCTGGTCCCGCTGACTAATGCCAGTAGTGTGCAGTGACTAGGTATGATGTCCTGAATGAGGTTGAGGTGGAACAGGCAGTGGCAGTGCAACCAGCTCTCACAATCTCATTGCAGAATTAGACTTCATCCACGTTTACCAAACATCAAATTTAAAAGTTGCTCCAAACATCACATTTTGAAGTGTTTTTGTTACTCCTGCTCCTGTGTGTCGTTTAAATTTAGAGGTTAAGGGTTAAGTTTAGACACTCATTCTGAATGGTTAAGGTATGGGTTAACGTTTGGGATAGGGTTAAAATATTCCGTTCAGGCTCTCATTCCAAATGGTTAACGTATTGTCTGCTCTTGATGTGGGCTAATAACCAGCTGACGCTAGTAAGAGTGTATTGCCCTCCCTCAGCTCCTTCATGTGCTCTTAACAGTTTATCTGAATTACTATCTACAGTCAGTATGGTAAATCTGAACTATTAATAATGAGTGATTTTAATATTGATTGGAGGACACCAATGTCAGATTAATATTAAAATAGGGAAGTGGCGATCATGACATTTTGTTATTGTAAAAGACGGTCTCACGGTAATTGACTGTTAATTAACACAAACACGTTTAGCCTCTCCAGGCCTCCATCCATACAAGCCCTTATGCACACCTTTGAAACATCGACATTTCAAAAAGTATAATAAACCAATTTATTGTACACCATCACAACAAATCCATTATTTATTTTACGTCTAAAGAAACACTATATGTGAAAATGTATTTCAGGTGAAAGAATATGAGTTGGCCTTCTGTAGGCCTATGTTATCTGGCTATGCTCCGTGCCATAGGCTGTAGGCTTGTTCATTAAGCTGACAAGATATGCTTAGAAGTCCCGTGCCTTTGTTTTATTTTGCATGGTTTTATAGCAGAATACAATCAAAAGGTTATTTTTCCCATTACAGAGTGAGTGCGCGCATGAAGTGGATATGTGGAGCGTAAAAGTGATCATTTGAAACAGGTCCTATATGCTAGACAGAGTTATTTGGTAACATTAGTTGTGAATGACACAAAACATTAGAATTTCTTAGAAATCAGCATACATGGGCTGCATGGTGCGAGTACAGGCTATTGAGGATTTGAGAGGGTAACCAAACAAAAAAAGCACAGCTGTTCTCTCATCAAGTGATCATATTTTCACCCATCAGATTATTCTCAATTTAATCTTGTCTTTACTAATATGTACAATTACATTTCAATTTAGAATGGCCTATTATTAAATGTGCGGGAACAGGGGCACTCGAATAAAGAATTGATAGCGAATTGTAGCCGTGCCCTTTCTATCTGGTCGGTTTTGTAGGCTTATTCGGTTGTAAAGCAGAGTATGTGCTTAATATGAGCAGCTGAGAAATAAGAACACTATTTTCACTCCACACATCCACCACTGTTTGAGGAGAAGGCTCTCGCTGCTCAACGGGTTCAACATATTCCGCCCAAACTCTGTGTCCCATGGCCACTCCAAACCTTGTTCCTGCAGATACTACGTGCTTCATTTGGGGAAAACAAGTGAAATCGGTTCTGGAACATCGATAGTGACATGTTTTCACAAACAAAACATATTTCACTAAACCGTTGACGGCCCGTCTGCGTGCTCAAGAAAAATAATCAAGGAGAGAAGAGGAGATAAAACCCATGGCTAAAGTTAGTGTGTCACCCAATTCATGAAAAAAAATTATGAAAAATCAAATACAAATTCACTAATTTAGGCTGGCTGTCAACTGGCCTGTAAATCAATGAACCAACAGCATTGCCTAGGGCATAATAATACATACAGTCCACACTCAAATGTGTTTAATTTTGGAGTATAGGCTAGACCAATTATGTACCAAAGACATCTTAAATCAGTTTTGTTTTATGTAATTCTGCCATGTGTAATATGCGGTATTCTGTTTTTTTCGGGCTTGGGCTGCCATGCATCAGCTCTAATATGTGTATGGGTGTTTTGAATTAATCATCACTTTAGAAAGCCCTGTCCATTTCGTTGTGTTAGGATTTGAAACAACATCCACAAAAACCACGCTTTTACACAGTTTCAACCTGCTGTTGAACTTCTTTCTTCAAATTGATCATCACAGTGAGGTGAGTTTTAAAAGTACGATAGGCCTGCCGTTTTGATGACGTGTTGGATGTGATTTTAGATTGGTTGACAGTAGGTAAGGGCGGGAGGTCATGAAAAACACAAACTCACTTTCTTGACAACTTCCTTCACAACAGCTCTGTGCTGCTCTGCGAAGCGGAAGAAGTATGAATGCTCTGACTACCGTAAATACTGCACTGCCAATGCCAACATCGGATTGACAATGCAGTGCCTTTAAGAGTGGGCTAAATGCTGATTTGGAACTTTTACAGATTGATTTGGAAAACAGACGTGAAGTTTTTTGCATTTTGGCAATTCACAGAAAATATATCCTTGATGACTTACTTGATTTAGATACCAAGAAATCCACAGAGGCTGATCAACTTCAGCCGGGAATGCTCAAGTGTGCTTCCAACCTCATTGTTGGCTCAGTAACCCATAACTTATATCTTAAATCTAACATTATTATCAGGATATATTCCTAAAGTATGGAACACAGCTCATGTGCTACCACTCCATAAGAGCGGGGAGAGTAGTGATCTAGATAATTGTCGTACCAACTGCAGGTTTCCATGTCTAGCTAAGATTCACAACTTTCAAAACATGGTATTTTGAATATAAATCAATGTGGGTTTAGGCCAGGGCACAGCACTATCACAGCACCACATTAGTTGTTAATGATATTGTAAATTCTTTAGATGCTAAAATGAATTGTGCTGCCTTGATTGTGGACCTGTCTTGTATTGAACAAGTTGTCCATGACTAGGATCTAACGTCTGTTCATGGTTTCATGGTTATCTTAGTGACAGAACTCAGGCCATCATGATTGATGGGTTTAAAATTCTTGAGATAGAGAACATAAAGGTGTTCTGCAGGGGTCGATACTAGGACCTGTTCTTTTCACTTTTTATATAAATGTTATTGGTCAATCTGTAAAAAAATAAATATATTTCATCGATATGCGTATGATACTATTATGTACGCAATTGCGCGTACTGCTGACCTGGCTGTGACAAGGCTGGCTGAACTTCTTTAAAGTCACATTGATCACATCTTTACGCTCTTTTTGTTTACAAAGCCCTGCTCCATAAGCTTCCGATTTACCCAAAATCCCTGTTAAGCTTTAAAATTACAAGTTATCAAACCCGTTTCGAGGGTTGGTTAACTTTGGAGACTCCGTTGGTGTCTAAAGATTGAAGTAAATCAGCCTTTAATTCCCTTTCCTTCCTTCCTTTCCTAATCTCCACACTATGTTTGGAATAACAATATAAAGATGTTTCGATTGGATGCGTTGAAGAATGTGTTTGTTTTAATTGACTGTGTTTTGTATCTTAATGTGTATTTAATGTGTATATTGTCTATCTTTATGTGTTTCTATACTTGCCTGATGTATGTGCTTATTTTTGTATTGTGCAGGGCTCATTTGTAAAAGAGACAATAGTCTCAAAATGACTTCCTTGTTAAAATAAAAGGTAAATAAATAAAAAGTGGTAAAAAAAAAAAAAACTGTCCACGACTGGGATCAAACACAGAACCTTCTGATCCAGAGTCATGGGATCAGAAGGTTCCTCCTGATACTGTGTATCGTTCAAATTTAGAAGGGTTAAGTTTAGGCACTCATTCCAAATGGTTACGGTAAGGGTTAAGGTTTGGGATGGGGCTAAAATAAAAAATGTAAATCTAGTGTCCACGACTGGGATCAAACACATAACCTTCTGATTCAGAGTCACAGGATGTCCACCACCCACATCCACAATGCCTGAGCAAAATCCAAGCCTACTTGATGGTAATAGCACTCACTGTTGCCCCTACTGGCCTGTTTTGAAGGCATTTCATGACATCCTCAGGACATGGATATTCCAATATCGACATCAATCTCGAAAGATCTGGTTGGTCAGTGGAGGCCAAGATCATGGAGGCCATGATGCGCGAGCACCATGAAGAGCCCCAGAGCTCCAGCCTTGAGGGCACCAGAGGGTCTGACAGTGTCCGTGCCCCGGTTGTGGTGCCAGCATGAGTCACCTGGTTCAGGAGCATGGGTTCAGCCACAGCAGGGAGTCAAGCAGACAGCACCCAGCCAGAGAACTCATCCTCTAGGAGAGGGAGATCAGAGGAGGACACCTCTATGAGGCCAAGCGTCTCCCGAAAGAGAGACACAATCATCCACTTCTGGTTTCCCAGGAGGCTTTCAGACAGAAGGCCTGTCCTCCAAGAGGAAGACGGAATCAGGGAGAGTGACCCTTCGAGTTGCACATCTTGGATGAAACTGTAGAGGTATTCTATCTTTGGCTCTGTTTTTAATAATGTATTTCCACTTTGGTTTTCTGCTTTTAGTTGTTTCCTTTGTAGGTTACAGGGGCCTTGGGTGACTTTAAAAGTACATGTATTGTTATTTGTATTATTATCAGGTCAGATGAGGACAGTGTGAAAAAGGTTTGCCCGAAAGAGGACATGGGAATCAGCTCCTTGCCCTGAGTCTGAGGAAACCAATCGGAAGAGACAGATGGTCTAATGAGGATAGGGACTCAACTCAACTGACATCAACCAATCTCCCTGAACTTTTCAGGTAGTCATGGTGGGCGAGTACCGTTTCATTTCATGTGATTGTATTGCCTAAATGTGTTACCAATACATTTTTTGGTCTATTATCATCATATTCACTTAATACTCATTCACTCATTGTCCTTGATTATAATTTATTGCGATTGGATTTGAAAATGTAGCTCAATAAAAATGCATCTGATTCACACACTAAGGGCTCAAATCCATCCATAGCGCTGAAGATCTGCATTACACCGCAATATAAATTTAAAGGCAATGTCCCATGTTAGTGGAGGCTGCATTCATGGTAAATGCGGCATACAGAGTATGTTGGCTCAATCGCAAATTACCTTTAAATTTCAATTGCGCTATAACGCTGAACTTCTGCGATACGGATTAAATCAAGCCCTGACCTAATATTGTTTAAAATCTTTAAATGTTTTTTAAAAATGTACATGCGCTATACAGTATATACAAAACTACGTGGACAACCTTTCAAATTAGTGGATCTGGCTATTTCAGCCACACCCTTGCTGACAGGTGTATACAATTGAGCACACCGCCATGCAATCTCCATAGTCCAACATTGGCAGTAGAATGGCCTTCCTGAAGAGCTCAGTGACTTTCAATGTGGAACCGTCATAGGATGCCACTTTCCCAACTAGTCAGTTTGTCATATTTATGCCCTGTTAGAGCTGCCCTGGTCAACTGTAAGTGCTATTATTGTGAAGTAGAAATGTGTAGGAGCAACAACGGCTCAGCCGCGAAGTGGTAGGCCACATAACCTCACAAAATGGGACCGCTGAGTGCTGAAGCCCGTAGAGCGTAAAAAATCTTCTGTCCTCGGTTGCAACACTCACTACCAAGTTCCAAACTGCCCTTGGAAGCAATGTCAGCACAATAACTGTTTGTCGGCAGATTCATGAAATGAGATTCCATGGCCGAGCAAGCACACACACAAGTGTAAGATTACCACGCGCAATGCCAAGCGTAGTGGTGTAATGCTCTCCGCCATTGGACTCTGGAGCAGTGGAAACGCACAGAGCAAAGTACATACAGAAATGGTTTGTCAAGATCGGTGTGGAAGGACTTGACTGGCCTGCAGAGAGCCCTGACCTCAACCGCATCGAACACCTTTTGGATTAATTGGAACGCTGACTGCGAGCCAGGCCTAATCGCCCAACATCAGTGCCCGACCTCACTAATGCTCGTGGCTGAATGGAAGCAAGTCCCCGCAGTAATTATCCAACATCTAGTGCAAAGCCTTCCCAGAGGAGTGGAGGCTGTTATAGCAGCAAAGGGGGGACAAACTCCATTCAAATGCCCATGATTTCTGAATGAAATATTCGACGAGCAGGTGTCTGCATACTTTTGTTCATGTAGTGTACTTAAAAAACGATTAAAAAAACTGAACAAAAATATAAATGCTTACAGTTACAGTTCATATAAGGAAATCCATCAATTTAAATAAATGAATTAGGACCTAATCTAGTGATTTAACACAACTGGGAATACAGATATGCATCTGTTGGTCACAGATATCTTTAAAAAAAAAGTAAGGAAGAGGATAAAAAAAAAACAGTCAGTATCTGGTGTGACCACCATTTGCCTCATGCAGCACTACACAGCTTCTTCCCTTGGAGTTGTTGAGGCTGTTGATTGTGGCCTGTGGAATGTTGTCCCAATCCTCTTCAATGTCTGTGCGAAGTAGTTGAATATTGGCTGGAACTGGAACACACTGTTGTACATGTCAATTTAGAGCATCCCAAACATGCTCAATGGGTGACATGTCTGGTTTGTATGCAGGTCAGCTTCCAGGAATTGTGTACAGATCCTTGCAGCATGGGGCATGGGTGCATTATCATGCTTAAACATCAAATCAAATCAAATCACATTTTATTTGTCACATACACATGGTTAGCAGATGTTAATGCGAGTGTAGCGAAGTGCTTGTGCTTCTAGTTCCGACAATGCAGTAATAACCAACAAGTAATCTAACTAACAATACCAAAACTACTGTCTAATATATGTACATAAAGATATATGGATGAGTGATGGTACAGAGCAGCATAGGCAAGATACAGTAGATGGTATTGAGTGCAGTGTATACATATGAGATGAGTATGTAAACAAAGTGGCATAGTTAAAGTGGCTAGTGATACATGTATTACATAAAGATGCAGTAGATGATATAGAGTACAGTATATACGTATACATATGATATGAATAATGTAGGGTATGTAAACATTATATTAGGTAGCATTGTTTAAAGTGGCTAGTGATATATTTTACATCATTTCCCATCAATTCCCATTATTAAAGTGGCTGGAGTTGAGTCAGTGTGTTGGCAGCAGCCACTCAATGTTAGTGATGGCTGTTTAACAGTCTGATGGCCTTGAGATAGAAGCTGTTTTTCAGTCTCTCAGTCCCAGCTTTGATGCACCTGTACTGACCTCGCCTTCTGGATGATAGCGGGGTGAACAGGCAGTGGCTCGGGTGGTTGTTGTCCTTGATGATCTTTATGGCCTTCCTATAACATCGGGTGGTGTAGGTGTCCTGGAGGGCAGGTAGTTTGCCCCCGGTGATGCGTTGTGCAGACCTCACTACCCTCTGGAGAGCCTTACGGTTGTGGGCGGAGCAGTTGCCGTACCAGGCGGTGATGCAGCCCGCCAGGATGCTCTCGATTGTGCATCTGTAGAAGCCTCCTGAGGTTGAATAAACATGAGGCGATGGCGGTGGATGAATGGCACAACAGGCCTCAGGATCTCATGACGGTATCTCAGTGAATTCAAATTGCCATCGATAAAATGGAATTGTGTTCATTGTCTGTAGCCCATACCATAACCACACCGCCACCATGTGGCACTCTGTTCACAACGTTGACATCAGCAAACCGCTCGCCCACATGACGCCATACACGTGGTCTGCAGTTGTGAGGCAGGTTAAACATACTGGCAAATTCTATAAAACAACGTTGGAGGCGGCTTATGGTAGAAAAATTAACATTCAATTCTCTGCCAAAAGCTCTGGTGGACATTCCTGCAGTCAGCATGCAAATTGCACGCTCCATCAAAACTTGAGACATCTGTGGCATTGTGTTGTGTGACAGAACTGCACATTTGAGAGTGACCTTTTATTGTCCCCTGCACAAGGTGCCTGTGTAATGGTCATGCTGGTTAATCAGCTTCTTGATATGCCACACCTGTCAGGTGGATGGATTATCTTGGAAAAGGTGAAATGCTCACTAACAGGGAGAAATCAGCTTTTTGTGTGTATGGAATAATTTGGGGATCTTTTATTTTAGCTTATTAAACATGGAGCCAACAGTTTACATGTTGAGTTTATAGTTTTGTTCAGTGTATATACGCAACTTGGGGATAAGTAAATGGCTTTTGTTAGGCTTGAATTCACAGGTGTTCACCTTGTGTCTGTGTGTGACCAGACACAGTACATTCATTTGATGCAACTGGCTTGTCCTATACCATAGAAAAATATAGATTGGTTTTCTGATGAGTTTCAGAGATGTACTCCTTTGTCAGATCAATGTTTCATGATTTGCACAGTTTGTTTTTTGTATATTCAATCAATCATTTTCTCAGCGTAATATAAAATTGTGAGCCATGGTAACAAGAGTGTGGTACACGAGGCTACAGACCTGGATTACGTTTTATTTTATTTAACTAGGCAAGTCAGTTAAGAACAAATTCTTATTTACAATTACGGCCTACCCTGACCAAACCCTAATCATGCTGGGCCAGTTGTATGCCGCCCTATGGGACTCCCAATCACAGCCGGTTGTGATACAGCCTGGAATTGAACCAGGGCCTGTAGTGACGCCTCTAGCACTGAGATGCTGTGCCTTAGACTGCTGCGCGACTCAGGAACCCCTCACAGATGTACAATATTAATTTGATCACTTTCTCTTCACTTTCTTTCTTATCGCAGATAATTTTCTTGCGCAACTTGTAGTTTATTCAAGGTTAAAAAAAGGCTCCTAAAGTTTGTAATTTCCATTTAAAAATTCCAGATTTGATTTATCCTAACAAAAATGTATCAATCCCTACAAAAATGTCCATTAATTATAATCCACATAAGAATTCACATCTCCTGTTGCTGCAGGATTATTTTTCTGATGTGAGAAAATTGTCAAATGAAGATATATTGTTCTGTGTATTTGAGTATTTTCAAATAATGTGGCCAAAACAGCTACCTTAATTTGAAGTAATTTAAACTATTAAAAAAAAACTTATTTCTAAATACATTATTTGAAATACTCCTAAAACCAATTGAAATACCCTAAAATAATATTTTAACCCAGGTCTGGTGTGACACGCGCACACAGAGACGGACCTTCACGCACTTACACATACACTTACGCAAACTTTGCACACACATACACACATGCGCATGTAGACACACAAACACAATCATGGATTTTATCAGGCCTGCCAAAGCCCAGTGGAAGAGAAAACCTTCCAACAATGAAATGCCATTCTCTGGCAACCCCTTCCTCTGAGCCCATCCACACATACTTACGCACACGCACGTGCACACGCACATGAACACACACTCTCTCTCTCTCTCCCTCTCTCTCTCTCTCTCTCTCTCTCTCCTTCTAGCTCTGTCTCTGTTTGAATCACACCATGTGGCACATCATGTCGAAGCAAGCATAACATCAGTTATATCCTCTGCACTTTCAAGAAGTTAGTTACTGACTCCATCAAAGGAATGGTGAGTCCTTACAATTAGACTGGTACTGGAGATTTATATGTAAGGTGTGTGTGTGTGTGTGTGTGTGTGTGTGTGTGTGTGTGTGTGTGTGTGTGTGTGTGTGTGTGTGTGTGTGTGTGTGTGTGTGTGTGTGTGTGTGTGTGTGTGTGCGTGCGTGCGTGCGTGCGTGCGTGCGTGCGTGCGTGCGTGTGTGTGTGTGTGAATCAGGAGGGAGGGATGGGTGTTTTTTATTTATTTATCACGAGGCAGTTGTAGGATGAATATTTTCCACCTATCAAGACCCATTGTGTTTGTCGACTTGGTTT